>NC_083877.1:8867500-8982500 GCF_032452875.1 Bos javanicus | reverse complement strand
TCCTGCAGCACATACTGTATTATAGTGGCCTGACTTCCAGGCCATCTTCCCAACCCAGTGGTACATTTCATGAAGATAGGGCTGCACTGTTCTGACCCATGGTGAGTGATCTGCACATCCCAGCCACCCCCAGGGGTGCTTTGCCTTCCCTGCAAAGTAGCAGTCAGATGTCTGATATCCAGAAGTTCTAAGGGCAAGTGGGTGGAGGGCCTCTCATTTCCATGGTGGGGCCAGGAGATCCCAGTGCTATCTATCCATGTGAGCGGTGCCCCAGTGTAGGCTTCTCCTCAGTGGGAGGCCTGCCCCAGCCTCACCCCGCCTCTGGGGACCACCGTTTCTAACCTGAAGAGGATGAAGAAGCCAGAGGTCCAGTGAGCAGATCTCACGGGCTGGGGTGGGGCTGGGGGTGTCATGGGAAGAGCAGTAGCCTTACGAGACTGGGGTTCTCTTCTTGGCTCTGCTGCTTACTCACCGTGTGTCTTTGGAAAGTCCCTTCTACTTCTCTGAGCTTAAGTTTCTTGTCCTCAAACTGAAGGGTTTGATGAGAAGATGTCTAAAGTTTTCATTTCTCATTAAACTTCTAGAATCCTAAGAGAGCAGAAGGTACAGAGTGTCCCTGGCCCTCTCAAGCTCCAGCAACCCATGGAAAACTTTCTACAGTGACGAAGAGCTCTCTTGTAACATGATTTCTAAAATAATGGACTCCTTTAACAAGACTAATGTAATGAGCAAAGTGTTCATGAATCTGAAATAATGTATTAAATTTCATATGGCCTTTTAAAATTAAGAGAGAGGAGATATTGAACAAAATGTTCCATGGGCATTATGAACTTAAAAGGCTTGAGAAACTACTCCATTAAGTTAGTAAATATTTGCGAAACCTCTGCTCCATGCCAGGCCCAGTGCTAGGCACTGGGAACACCAGGATGAATAAGACAGTCCCTGCTCTTTGAGGAAATTAGGGTGTAGTGTTGGCAGACAACACGGAAAAGGTCATTTCAAGATGCTGTAATAAGGATACTGACAGATGTGCCCAGAGTGCCAGGGGGCTGGAGAGTGTCCTAGAAAGGTCTCTTGTGGGAAGTGGTAATTGAACTGACTTTGAAAGAAGTAATTCAGGCCTTTTTTGTTGAACCCAAAATTCTACAAGGCTTTCCAGTTTCAGCCTAGTCATTACCTTTACTGTTAAGCTCAGAATTTATTGGCTTTTTTTCCCCAGAAGAGACAATAATGTTGACTAGCAACCCAGGAGGGCTTTTGAGAACAGGGGAGGAGGGTCAAACTCTCTTAGCTAATTCCTTTCCATTTATTTTATACATTGCTATCGGTTTTGGTGAGATAAGTTTCTTTGGGCTCATTTTTTAAATGTCCTGAAATAAATTCCACTGACTGGAAGGATGACCTAAGATTGCTGATTGGGTAACTTCTAGTTCTCAGGCCATGGCGCTACTCCCTGAACTAGACAATCCCTGTCACCAAGTTGTTCCTCAAAGCTCTCAGTTATTGTAGGTAAGAATGAAGGGAAATAGAGAAGCCCTGAAGCAGCTAAAGGCAGATCTAGAGAGCCTCAGACCTTCACTGAGCTATAGTCAGTGTCTTATGTCTGCACTTGGCATGCGCCCCCTCCACCTGGTATGCGCCCTTAAATTTATGGAATTTCCAACTGCAGTTCAACTTCCTATTCAGAAACAAAATGAAAACTTTATGAAAATGCCACTCTGGACCTACTATATATGGTCTTTCAACAAATAACAGTATTTTCTAGGTTTTAGAAGACAGAAATGTGTATATTGAGGTTGTCAAGAGAGAGAGGACCTTGTCTATTCCAAAGGAGAATCTGTATGGACTTCCCTGGTGATCCAGTGGCTAAGACTCTGCACTTCCCTTGCAGGGGATGTAAACTCAGTCCCTGGTCGGGGAACTAAGATCCCATATGCCACATGGGATGGCCAAAAATTTGTAAAAATAATTTCAAAGGAGAATCTATGACAGAACACTGAAGAGATGGACCATGAGCTCCTAGAAGAAGAAACTGGCCTCTAGGTCTTCGGGACAAGTTGCAGAGACAGCACAGCTCTCTGAACAGAACTACAGTAGGCCTAATAAGTCTGCAATTACAGAGGGGTCTCCCCTCATTGTGTCCTGTGGACATGAGAGAAAACACTGGGTATGATGCCTGAACCATGAGGTGGATTCATAACCAGTTAAATGACTACCCTGAAAGCGTGCTCATGTGGATTCATGTCATCTTGGAAGGAGTCTGTAGTATTAAGTCCTGAAGTCCTAGGGAGCTGCTTTGCATCTTTTTGAAACAAGACAGGGAGGAAAGAGTATACCAGAGAAAAGAGAAAGAAAGGAAGGAAGAAGGAAAAAGAGTGGGGCTACTTAGCCACAGGGCTCTGAGCATAAGCTGGTCCTGTTTAGCGTTTATGTCCCTTGGAAGATGGCGTAGAGAGCAGGAGCAGCAACATGGCAGGGGACACTAGTTGGCATGAGGCTCGGGAGGTCTCACATCCTTGCCAAGAGCAAGGCGGTCAGCTAAGTGGAGCAAGATGAAACGTAGCTAGGATGAAGGCGGGTTTCCACCTTCATCCCAAAACATCAGTTGTGTAAGTTAGGATGAGAGAGGCATGAATTAGCCAGTGCACTTAACGAAACAGATACACATCCCGAAGGTCAAAGGCTTTGAACTGACTGTGCACTCACGGGCAATGAGGTCAGATAGTTGAATGGGATCTTAACCTAGAATGAGGGAGTTGATGGTTCTCCTTTACTCTGAACTATTCAGACCATATCTGGAAAATTCTGCCCAGTTTAGGGCTTTGTGTTTTAAGAAGGATATAGACAAACTGAAAAGTGTCCAGAGGAATGTGTTTGCCAGGATAGTGAAAACCTGGTGTCTTCTTGGAAAAGAGAAGACAGAAGGCCATAGCACTAACTTCACAGGCTTGAAAGGGAATTTGATTTGAAAGAAAGACAAATCTGGGACAGATCTAAGGAAGACCTTTCTAACAAAACTGCTAAAAAGTAAAATAGGCCACCTTGGGACGAGTGATGTTTTCATCCACTGGGAGTGTTTTAACATGGGCTGAGGGCTGCCACTGCAAAATAACGTAGAAGGCACCCTCTCTTTGTGTGCGTGTGTGCATGTGTGTGGGCACAAACATACATACAGGCTTCTTTTGTATGTTCTTAGAGCAAGTACTATGTGCCAGCCAGTGGGGATCCCAAGACGGTACCTTCCACAAATGAGACAGATCAGGATCCCAGCCCAACAAGACGTGCAGTCCTAGATACGTGAAAAATAAGTGCAATAAAAGAGACAGGGAGTGACGAACTCCGCTGCTCAGTGACAGTGAATTCTGAGCCAGGCAAAGCAGAGGGAAGAGAGGTGCCGTGACATCCAGCTTCAGAAAGCCGCTGGTGTGTGGGGAAGGTGAGCTGGCAGAGATAGGCTGACCTGGGGGAGGGAACTGGCAGAGATTACTTAAAACAGACATTTCAGACAATGATGCTGCTGACAGAAAGGAAGGACTGGGCTCAGGGAGACAGGTAATGGGAGACTAGATAATCATTTCCATCTCTCAGAACCTTAAGTTCATGGATTAATTTAAATGTGAGCTTTTTTTGGATTGAAAAAATGCTTTTAAGGAGCTAATAAGAGGACAGTTCTAAATTTATGCAAAAAAGAGTTGTGTCTCCCTATCCATGAAAATCAGCCAAAGAGGTTTGGGTAGGTCTGGTAGCGTGATCCTGGGTCATGGAGACTTGGTTTGGGGCAGGGGCAGGACCGAGCAGGGGTGCTGTCCAAGAAGAGGAAGAATGCAGAGCTCCTAAACCAGTCCATCAGCCTTGCACAAGTCTGTCTAAACTGAGTGTAAATTCAAATGGAGAATTAGAAATTGAGAGAAGGCTCTCCGGCCACTGGAGCGCTCAAAGATACTAACACCTGAGCCAAGGAAAAGCTGCCTTTGACCTGGGGAACTGGCCTGGCCCTCACAGGCAGGCCTTGGTATTCTCCTGCTGAACATCAACAGTTTCACAGTGTAGCAGCCCTGGACATGGCCATTTGGTGACCATGATGGGTCTAGACAAAACAAGACCGCCAAACAAAGACAAAACAGAAGACTATTGTCCAAACCACAAAGATGGCCAGTCCCCTGTCTGGCTAATAGGAGTGACGGCTGCTGATTTTGCTAATTACAGCAACAGCCTTGCTTCACTCTTCTCATCTTCTGGAGAAGATGTTTTAAGATACCCACTGAAGCTCTACTCCCTGATAGGATCCAAGGCAAATCCAAGCCCCACTTCTTTGATCCCTTCCCCAGTTATTTAACAAGTCTAAGCCCTTTCTAACCCCTCTTCCTGAGATGCCTCATGGTTTGCCATGGTGCTTGTTCTGTTTCAGTGCACTACATCAGCAAGGCCGTTTATTCCTGGTGGTCTTTGGTTGGAGGGCATTGACACACCATAACATTTCATTTTACCCCTCACCTTTTTTCTCTGGGCTTCAGTGTGTCCCTGAAGTCTTCTGGTCAATATTATATACCCCTCAGATGGCAGGCTAGTGCACGCACTGCTTCAAGCACAAGGTCTCTGCTGTCCACTTTGTTCACTTGATGCATGTCCAGATCCAGCTCAAACATCAGCTACTTCTGTGAAGACCCAGTATCCCCCTGAAACGATCCAGCCCGGAGATGCTACCACACATGGTACTAACCTCAGTTAGCAGATACTCAGTAAATATTTTTTTTTACAAATATTTTTAAACACTCCCCATAGATTATAAATTTATTGAGAGCAAGTGCTGTGCTGTGCTAAGTCACTCAGTCATGTCCAACTCTTTGAGGCCCCATGGACTGTAGCCAGCCAGGCTCCTCTGTCCATTGAATTCTCCAGGCAAGAATACTGGAGTGGGTTGCCATTTCCTCCTCCATATTGAGAGCAAGAACTCTGTCTTATTCATCTTTGGGTCCTCAGTGTCTAAAGTGGTTCATATAGAAAGTGTTCAATGAAAGGTCATTAAATGAGTAAATGGTCAAATGGATGAATGAAATGTTAGACTTGGAAAGGACCTAAACAGTGATAGGGGTCTCAAACTCAGATACCTATTGGAGCTCAGCAGGTGATGGACAAGGAGGAGCTTCTGGTTTCCTGGACAATACCTGCCCCATCAGTCCCAGTGAGTTGTTGCTGGGAAGGAGAGTGCGTTCACTGTTGCCAGGATCTTCTGAATATTTTTTTTTTAAATATAAAATATGCAGTTTTAATATGGTACCAACTACTTTACTTTTCAAAGTAGGCTTCTCTTCTTTTCCATAGCTCTTCTGAAGTAGGATGTGAACCCGATGTCTGTGGGATATCTTGTCATCTATTTCTGGAAGTACCTTGCATACTGAGCTGAATGGCCCTGCAGAGATCGGCTTCTTCATCTTCCATGTCAATTTCTTGGCGACTTAGTGCCAGAGCCCTCTGCAATTCCTCCTCATCCTCTTCTAACATTCCTGTCCCATCATTTACTTCTAAGACGTGTTCTAGATCTGTTTTCTGGACTCTCTGTTCTTTAAGTTGTGCTAATTCTTCTCCAATAAGTTTTGGTTGATGCATCTGTTGGACCCTGATCATCTGTAGAAGTTGGTCAGCTTCGCAATCTGGCAGATCACCCTTAACAACAAATATAGAGTAACCTTCCTGTTGTAACTGAGCCAAGAAAAGTGCAAGGTATGTGTCTGATATTAATTCTGGACCCGTCAAAAGAGAATTCAAATTGAACCACTGTTTTCCTAATTTTCTAACTGTAAACCAGTGTTCTTTATTGTTGCATATAAATGATCTTTCATTTATGGGATCAATCCTGAGCCTCTGGTACTCTGGACTGTTAAACAGGATTAGTTCTAAACCCCAAACTTTCAAGGCATTGCTTATAACTTGAATAGAGAAAAAGCCACTGTCATCCATTATTTCCAGAAGGCTGCTGCAAAAATGTGCGATAGGCTTCACTAGTAACTCCTCCTTCTGCCATTCTCATCCTCTCTTCCTCATCTAGCTGATGTGCAATTGAAGATAATTCCACAGGGCTGAAGTATTCTCCTTGCAGTAGGTTATTCAAGCAATGTTGAGCACAAAGTGAGCCTTCTTGTTTTTCATGGAAGATGGACTCCATGTTTATTTGTCTGGAGCCAACGGCCCCCGCGCTGAACCACCCCCCTAGGATCTTCTGATTTTTAAAGAAAAGACAGATATACATCATTTTCTAATGTTTTGAAATGCTGTGTGGGCCTAATGCATCCGTGGACCAGATTTACTTTCTGGTCTGCCAATTTGTGACTTCTGATCTTCAGTTCAGTTCAGTTCAGTCGCTCAGTCGTGTCCAACTCTTTGCGACCCCATGAATCGCAGCACACCAAGCCTCCCTGTCCATCACCAACTCCCGGACTTCACTCAAACTCACATCCATCGAGTTGGTGATGCCACCCAGCCATCTCATCCTCTGTCGTCCCCTCTTGCCCCCAATCCCTCCCAGCATCACAGTCTTTTCCAATGAGACAACTCTTGGCATGAGGTGGCCAAAGTACTGGAGTTTCAGCTTTAGGATCATTCCTTCCAAAGAACACCCAGGGCTGATCTCCTTTAGAATGGACTGGTTGGATCTCCTTGCAGTCCAAGGGACTCTCAAGAGTCTTCTCCAAGAGTCTTCTGGTCTTAGCCGACCCCTAATTTTATGTACAGGAGACTGTGGTCCAGAGAGATTGGGGACATTCCTGAGGTCATCTGGTCATTGGGAGAACTGACTCAAACCCAGGTCTTAAGAAGAATCACAATGCAAAAAAGAAAAAAGAATCACTGTCCAAATTACTACCTACTGATCATATTCTGGGAGTAGGGCATTCAGACCTTAACACTCCTATTCAAGCCAAACTGCAGGTGTTATGGGTGAGAAAACTGTTAGTAAAAATCTTAGAAATGTGATCTAGACTTTGTTGATGGTTCTATATGTTAGATAATATTTCTAAGCAGGTCCTAATATTTGCTTCCCTTCCCCAATGTTGTGTCTATATTTCCTTTTCACTAGCAAACTTAATTATATATCCTTTAAATATAACTTTTTTTTTGTCAGTATGGAACATGTAGTGTAAAACGTCAAATTGTAGTATAAAACTACAAGGTTTATAATAACAACTCCAAGTCCCCAGCCCCACACTTCCCCTCCTCAGTGCTGTTCCCCAAAGGCAATTACTTCCAACTCTTTTAAGTGGTAATATGCTTTGCTTAAAAATCTTTTTAAATTAATTGTTCTCTTGTTTTGCCCTTCTGCTCTAGGAAGCTTTCTGGTATCATTTATTTCATCATTTTCTCCTCCTCAGTTTCTCAGTTTTCTACTTCTAGAATTCCTGTTAGTTGGTGTTTCTAATTAGAACCACCTTTTCTTCTCTGTCTTCCATCTCTTTTAAAAAATCCATTTTATTTGAGACTTCCTCAGTTTTGTCTTACAGACCTTTTGTCTTTTATTTGTGCTATTATATTTTTAAATTCCCAGTATGCTATTCATTCTCTGAATGTTTTCTCCTTAGTGTCCCCCTCTTCTTAACTGGTAAAGAATCTGCCTGCAGTGCAGGAGACCCCAGTTCAATTCCTGCGTCAGGAAGATCCCCTGGAGAAGGGAAAGGCTACCTACTCCAGGGTTCTTGCCTGGAGAATTCCATGGACAGAGGAGCCCTGCAGGCTCACTGCCTGGGGTCGCAGAGGCGGGCCTGACTGGCTGACTTGCACACTCCCTTCTTGTTCTGTGGCTGCAGCAGCATCGCACGCTCCCAGTAGTTGTAGTTTGTTTGCTTGCTTGCTTGAAGTTTCTTACGCTCTGTTTTCTTTGAGTTCCTTTTTATTCAGTGTTTGTTCCAATCTCTGCTTTCCATTAGCAGATTTCCTCAAATGTCTAATGGGCTTTGGATGTATGATTATATTTAAAACTGAGACTAAAATAAAAATAAATAAGCAAAGCACTAACATACTGATGATGAGTGCTATGTGCAAGGTAGGGGCTTTTGACTGGTGGGCTTCATTGTTCAATAATCAGGTAGGAGACCCGGGTATTGTTCTTAGCTTTCCAATGGTCAGTGTTGGCAGACAATTTTATGAGAGAAGAATCCTCTAGATTTCTGCCTGAGAAATAAACATGCTGGCTCCCAGTGTTCTGAGAGCCCAGTAGAAGGATCGAAGAGGGTTTGGAGAACTCACTGTCTAACATGCAGACTTTCACATCATTCCTCTGTTTCTCGTGTTCTGCCTCACCCCTAGCCCAACAAGGGTCCTCAGATCCTTTCTGGTTCAACGTCTCCAAGGGAAGAATCTCAGTGTGTTTCTCAGAAGATGGAGGTTGGGGAGGTTTGTTTATCTTTAAAAGATGCGCTTGTGCCTCCTGTTTGCAGCTTCTCCCCACATCACCACCTTTAGTGGAGAGGCACCTGCACTTCTCCAGGTTTCTGTGGCGTAAGCTGCCTTGCTCCTTGTTGGTTTTGCCCACTGCAGGCTCAAGTCTCAGACCTGAAAGTCTGCAAAGTCAGTTACTCCCTGTACTTCTGCATTCTAGCTTCCAAGGTTTTGTTTGCTTTTCTCCTCTTTTGTCATCTCCTATCTGGCGCTTGGTTTGTTTGTTTTTTGGTGCCTTCTTTATTCTTTTACCATCACTTTAAAAGAGTCTTCAATGAAGAGCAGAAACAAGTGGATATGTTTGATCAACCATGTGTAATTTGGAAGTCTCCCTAGGAAACTTAGACTTGATTTTTCACGTCTGTTAGTCTGGGACCCGTCTTGGCTAGGCACTAACTTGGACAGTGATCAACCTGACCCATTCCCTGTTTTTAACAAGCCGTCTTACTGATCTGTCTACAAACTCAAAAGCGTCCTTCGACTTCTCGTGTTTAACAGCACTGGTATGGAGATCTATCTGCTCTGCCTGTGATGGGACTACACCAATCTTGAACAAGTGATGTTCTAATACTTACTATGTTTTCCAATTTTATGAAAAGGCTCATATGTCAACAGTTTGAGTATTTTAAATCCAATCTATTGCCTTTTTAATTCTGTGCCTCTTCATAGCTGAGTTGCACCTTATTAATCTGTGCAGTTGTATTTACATGAACATACTGCTGCTTTGCATTGAATTACAAGGGGATTTCAGAGCATTCTTTATGAAGTTGGCGTCTAGTATTGTCAACAACGGTGGATGTACAGTCTGTGCTCCCGGACGGGCCCACGGTGAAGGTGCTCTGTTACTGACAGTTGTGGCAGTGGGGATGGTGGCTGATGGCAGAGATGTGGGGGAGAGGCAGTGAGGCTGACAGTTCTAAGCAGCAAGTGAGAGGGTTTTTAAAATTAATTAAATTCCCTTCATTATTAGTACTTGGCTCTTGTTACATAATCTATACCACTTGGGATAAGCCATTACAAATAAAACTTTATCCACAATTGTCGGTGCCCACTTGTGGCCCTGTCCACGCCTCTAAGGTTTCATGCAGAGTCAGAGAGTCAAAAAATCAGAATATCTACATGGGGTGATTGAGAGAAGCCACAGCTTTTTTCATGGTAGTCTTTTTGCTCTACAGTAGGACCAGATTTGACTCATGTGACTGAAATAGGCAATTATACAACTACAACCATACCCACCTATCAATTAATTGATGTCTCTGTTCCAAAGCACGGTATTGGAGGTTCACAGGGACACAAAAGGCAATCCTTTATTGTCTAGGAACTTAGCAACAGTACAAAGCAGTATAGGGTTAGCTTCCAGTGAACATGATGGGTTTAAAAGGAGAATTTAGAATGGGTAGCAATAACTGTACTGGTCCTTTTTTTGCACTTTGTATCCCAACTATAGGACTTACTACATGGCATAGTTATTTGCCTGCTACATGACTGTCTTTTCCATCAGGCCATGGGGCCTGGTCTGTTCATCTTTGTCTTGCCAGCAATTTGCACAGTGGTTGGCACATTCAATAAATGTTTATTGAATGAGGAAGTGAATTCATAGAGGGAGGGAGATCAGGCTGGATCTAGGAAATAGGCAAACGAAGTAGGAGAGTATTCCTGGGAGAGGAAGTGTGGTTGGAGTATAAAGAGGGTGTTCTGAAACAGATCTCAGTGGACAGGACTCAGTGGGTGAGTTCAGTTCAGTCCAGTCACTCAGTCGTGTCTGACCCTTTGTGACCCCATGGACTGCATCACGCCAGGCTTTCCCTCTGTATCACCAGCTCCTGGAACTTACTCAACTCATGTCCATCGAGTTGGTGATGCCATCCAACTATCTCATCTTCTGCTGTCCCCTTCTCCTCCTGCCTTAGAGCCAGATTGTGGAAAGACTCGAAAACCCGTTTATAGAGTTTGAACTTTATCCTTTAGGGAAAAGGTGAGCTGTTGGTATATTTAGTGAAGGAGAGGGATTTGACAAAGGAAGATTAGGAAGATTCACTTGTCAGCCCCAAGGACAGTGAACTGGTTGAAGAGACTAGAGCCAAAAAGGATAGTTAGGAAGCTATTGCAGTGGTTCAAGTAAGAAATACTGACAGCCTGGATAGAATGGTTGGTGGTAGGAAAGTAAAGGAAGGAATAGATATGATGAAAAAATATATAAGAATAATCTACTTAAAAATTCCAAAAAATATCTTGTGGACACATCAGGTTAGGACTTTTTGTTATCAGACTATTTCTCAGCAGCTTTTATAACATGAGTACCTATTTTGAGCATACATTTGACTGCCAATTAGAGTAAGGTGAAGGGGAGCTGGTTAATGAATGCTTTGACCTAACATATTCAGAGTAAGGAACCAAGAACCAAGTTCCCATGGTGGAGCTGCTGTAGCTCTGCTTCTTTCAGCCTCTCCTAACTGAGTGAAGGCCTGCAAACTGCAGAGAACTTGGCTTCCTCCAGGAAACTAAGGGCTGCATTTGATCGTGGTGTGGGGACAGGACATGGTAGGGCTGTCATTTCCCATAGTCTCATAAAACCCCTGTAATCCCCTTCTTTATGGATTTAATCAGATCCAATACTTGAAAAATGATTATACTTCCGGCCCTAAACCTTACAAATTGAGGTTTAGGGCTGGAAGTCCTGAACTATGTACAGAGATGGCAAGGAGTGTTTCCTGAGTAGGGGAGGGGAAGGAAACAAATGTGAAGGAACTTGAGTGGTCAATTTTTTAAATTCCAATTTTTATATAAATATTTGTACTGTCGAGGTTTAGGTCATGTGGACAACAAAATTATTCGATACCATAACCATTTGGAAAAAGCTTTTGAAGTGAAGATAATGTCATATTCATAATAAGCAGAACTGAATACTTCTGTAGATACAGCAACATAAAGAAAAAGATATAAGTAATGTGCAACACTGAAATATTAATCCACAAAAAAATTCTTGGTCAACTTGTTTTTTTTAAAATGAACCCATAAAAATTGCTAACATTAATACTGTGGCTTGGACAGTATTAAAGCAGATCTTGCTTCTTCAATTTGAATTCTTTTGTGTTCTTTATTCACCCCAATGATCAGAAGTGGCCTTAAATTTCAGCAGTTAAGTGCTTCATGACCTCTTGAACAGGTTAAATAAATAGTATCTATAATCCCCAAATTTAACATGATGTGTTATTAAATGGGAAAGAGAATGAACCATTATCCTTTGTATTTGAGGATGACTCCACTCATGGTGATCCTTGATCATGTGTGCAAGCTACAGGATGTGAATGATCCGTTCCTTCCTAAACTAATCAAAGGCCACCTGGGCTCATTTCAACCTTGGCCACAGGATCCTTCTCTACGTCTTAGCTTAACAGTCATGGCACAGCAAAACTGTTACTGCTACTGATGATAATGGTGATGCCATCAATATAATAGGAGACTTAATAACCAATATTCTTACTGATCTTTTATCAAAACCCTGTAAGATGGGCAAGGAAATTATTCCCCTATTTTCTGACCACTGGACACCAAAGTCATCGGTTTTCAAGAATACTGAAAATTGAAAATGCCTATTTTCTCTTAAATATTAGTAAAATAATATCTATGCATTGTTTATATTTGATAAGTAACTAATTGCTGTTTTCTATCCCCAAATGATACCTTCCCACCCATGAAAAGCCAAATCAAAGACACAGTTCCCATTTTTCTATTCCTTTTTTTAATATGGATTTTAATGGCAATTTTATTCCAAACCCCGCACAAACATAAATACTGCATTAAAGGAAGATGAATTTATTTTGACCTTTACTGAAAATGCACTGTGAAACAAAGCACTTAAGCATTTATGGCCTGTTAGACATTCACATTACCCACTTCCATGTAGATAAGAAAGTCCTTCCCAGCAAAAGTAATGTTCACAAGTGGAGCAGTTTTACAGAGCACTTAACTGCAAAGCTAGATATCATGTTCCTCACTATGACTCTGTTTTGGTCGGTTTTATGCATCTAAGATCTATAGAAATTAAGGGAGTATCTAAAATGTTACATTCGAGAAACAGAGGATGTCATTTTCTTATGGGTTTTGATGAAAATACAGGATATTTGCAACAAAATGCTTGGGGAATATCATTATTTATTACCAAGGAGATGGAGTGTATTGAGGTTTTGATTTTCTTTTAAAACCCTGTCTCCCACCTCCCTCCAAAGAAATTGGTAGTATTGTTTCAGCAATTTTTGGTTAAAAGTGGTTTCAGTTCTACTTATAATTACTGACATACGTTCCCCTCAAAATAAAATACCCTCTCCTTGCATGAACAGAAATGAGTATTTTTGTAGATTTTATTTTTGGACGTAATCTTTTCCCTTTAGTCATAGGCTTCTGACTGCAGAGCTATTTCCTCCTTCCAGATTCTTGTGTCAGAGAGTTGAGATGTTAAACCACAGCAACCATGAAACTTTAAAATCCCTGATGCATGATGAATGGGTGCTGGGCAAAGCAGCTTAAAATCTATGCTTTTGCTTCTCTTTAAACACTTTAAATTGACAGCGCCATAGATCAAACATTTTTACTGAGAGGAGAAGCTTTGGCAATTTAACTTAAACAAGTGCACAGTTACCATCATCTCAAGACCTCACCCCTCCACAATTACCCCTTCCACCTGGCGGATTGGGTACATTTCTCACTGAGAGCAGGTTGTGTGTGCGCGTGCCTGTGTGTTCGCGCGCAGCTGTACTATAGGGCATCCTCTTGTAACTGGGCTAGATGACACCCCACGCAACTTCCCCCACCGCCCCCGATCCCACCCATCACTTCCATCCCAGCAGCCCGGGGCGAACTGGGGGCCTCTCACCCACTGTCGGGACCAGCCGCGGAGCATGCGCCGCGCCCCCGCCCCCGCCCTCCGCCACCTTGGCCTGCCCCCAATCCGGCTCTCTTCTTCCCCCTCCGTGTCTGCCTCCCCGCCCCCTCCAGGAGCCGCGGAGTTGGCGAGCTGCCCATTCAGGCGTTCAGCGTCAGCTCCTCAGGGATCAGCAGGCAAAGTCACAGTCTGCACAAACAGAGCTTTCAAATTCATAAAATTCATAGGATTTTTCACAAATGAATGAACACAATTTTCTACCAATTTCCTCATTATGCAAATATGCAAAATATCAAATTTAGGCCAATTAGGGTCCTCCACAGTCCCAAATTCACCCGTTTAAGCCATAATTGCAGAAACTATCAAATAATTACGGTCGCTAATTGGAAATATTTGTGACAGATACAACAAATTCTTGCACAAATTACATTTCATTCGAGGAACCACTGCGCGCCACTGAAATTTTATCGAAGTCTAATTTAACTTACATAATGAGTTGAATTGAGTACTTGTTATCAAATTTGAGCAATTCATAGCCCCGTAATGTGGAATGATCAAATAAATTAAAAGGGAATTTATTCAATATTTTGTTGTGATCCTTTTCTCGGAACCATTGCTATTTTGTAGGGAATTTCCTCCTCCCTCGGCCCGGGGCCGTTGCCTGGTGTCACGCAGGCCCCGGCTGTGCCCGCCGCGCGGCGGCAGCGGCGGCCCGAGCAGGCTGCGGACGAGCGGCAGCCGCAGTCGCAGCCGGAGCCTTCGCCTGGGGCGGCAGCCGCCCGGACGTTCAACTCCGCGGGCGCCGAGCCGTCGGAAGTCCACCCGGCCCGGTGGCTTTGTTTTATTGAATTGGGTGGAGGGATCCGCGAATACTTCCGGGTGAAGCGAGGGGAGTTCTAGAAACGGATCCGATTTCTGGAAGTGTAAATACAAACACGCCCCCATACTCGTGCCACGCGCGCGCCCTACACACCTGGACACGCACATCGCAAACGGACACACGCAGCACACAAGCGCCCACTTACACCACACAGGCACACGCCCCCTGTGCCCTTGGTGGTCCGCGCACACGCCACATACAAGTGCACAGTACTTCACACACCATCAGACACTCTTACATCCTCGCGCGCGCACACATGGGGCCGCCCGCACGCCGCGCGGGCCTGAGCGGGTAGTGCGCAGCCGGGGTGGGTGGAAAACGGAGGGAGGGCAGGGCGCGCTCCCTCGGAGGTCTTCTATTCCCCGCCGGCCCGCCAAGGGTTAACCGCCGGCTGGGGTCCCGCGACGGAGGGGCGTGTGCACGCGCGTACACACACACACACACACACACACACACACACACACACGGGAAACTCTTCCCTCTCTCCCCCTGGCCTTTGTGTGTGTCCTCGGGAGGGGTAAAAGCGGGGGTAATTCAATGTCGCTCTAACCAGGAGTCTCCCTGACACGAATCCACGCAGCTCCTCAGCGAGTGTGCCCCGCGCCTGGGCACAAACACACGCGTCGCTAGAATTACCCTCTCCGGAAGGTCAGCCTCGCAGACAGGGCATTCATTTTCCCTTTGCACAGTCCCGCACACACATTCACTAGCACAATTTTTCCCCGACTGCCTTGTGGCCTCGTTGGCGGATTATAAATGTCTCCTTCTCCCTGTGATTTGTTTAATCCGTGGAAATGGTGCTGGTCCTATGTAAACAAGCCAAGTGCGGAATGAAGGCAGTCACCCATGCGTGGCCAGCCTGCCTATTTGTCAGAAAACCTTCATAAATACTGAGCCGGGGCTGGGCAAGGATGTGATGTCTCCATTTTTGCCAGGAAAGGGCATGAGGAAGACAAAGCGAGGCACGGCAGCGTGTAACCTTTAAGGGACAGATAGTCTGGGAGCCCACAGGCCCAGGAAGCTCCCGGCTAATTCAGTGCGGGAGGATGACTGATTCAGGCTGGCCACCGGTCTGGCGTCTGCTGGGCGGGAGGAGGCAGGGCCCGGGCATTTATAGCTTGGAGCACACGGATAGACACCGCGTCTCCCGGGCTGGACCCGCGGGGCCGAGGCCTTATTGCTGGACTGGAGTTGCCCCCTGAGGAGGGAATCTCCAGGCTTAGTCACCCCTCCTTGTAAATCTTTCTGAATATTACACTTCCAACTTCACCCAGATTCATTCAAATCAAATTCTTGGTGTCTCGGGGCAGGTATTGGCAGGGCAAAGCTGTGGACCCATCTCTCTGTCAAAGTGCCCAGCTGTGACCCGTCCAAACTCTGCCCACCTTGGACCTGTGGCCTGGTTCCCAAACCTGCCTTTTTTAAAAAGAACAATGCATATGTGGCTAATTACACACTCCTAACAAAAGCAGTAATTACTGCCTGTAATTATCATGGTCCTTATTTAGAAAAAATGTGAGAAAATGTCGAGTATTAAAACATGAAAGCAGCTATTAATCAAACCTTTACACCTTCTTTAACTCAGGCGTAATGGTGGGTATTATCATAAATCTACTCTGATAGTAACACAAGAATAATGAGTTCAGTAATGATAGCGATGATGATCATAATGATTTTAACCAACAAAGAATGGTGTAGATTTATTGCTAATAATGTGGTACTGGAACCTGTTTCATTAAAATTACCTATGTGTGTTCTCACTGGGGTAACCTGCATGTGTGGTGAGTGTGTGTATGTGTGTGTGTTTGTGTTACCACCTTCCCTTCTGGCTAAAGATCAAAACTGCTTACTGGGTGAGACCTCGTTTGAGAAAGCCTTTATCTGCCTCCCTTTCTGGCCTCGGAGTTTTCCCTTCACCCTAGAAGAATCTAGAACATCCAAAAATGTGTTAACTGGGTGGTACCCACTCCAAAGAGAGAGTTGGGATGGATGTGGAAGGCTTAGGGCCTGGAAAGAAAGCAGATTTTCAGGGGCAGGCCTCCTCTTCCTCCATCCTGCCCAGTTCCTCACCCCTGCACCCTCCCCAGAGAAGGTACTGTAGGGGAGGGGAGCAGAGGCTGGTCTTCTGCAAGGGCAGGTCCTCCAGGTCACAGTCTGCTAAGCAGGACTGGTTGGTTTGGTGTTGTGATTGACACAATGGAAAGGGGAGGGGGGTGGAGATTCTACTCCTAGAGACTTCAGCAGCTTTCAAACATGCCTTCCCTTCCCCACTGCAGCAGAGCCCTCAGTGTAGCCTGGGGCCCGGGATGTTGGGGGCACAGAGATTGTGATGGAAAGGAGGGCTTAGAGACCCTTAAACTCTCAGAAGGGTGGATGCCTTAGGGATTAACCAGGTGGAAAATAAACAGACGGAATGTTCAGGTCACCTGTGTCCTTGTATTTTAATGAAATTAACTTGGCATTTGTCTTTTGCAGATGTTCTAAAAATTCTCAGTGGAAATCCATGTTTTAATGTAAACTATAGTATTAAACATTCGATTAAAAAAAGAATCTTAGTTTTAACATTTCCCTACACCTTAGTGAGGCGAAAACCTCAGGACTTCAAAATCCAAAAGCTAATTTTGGTCCTCAACTTTCAGCCCTAAGCTAATTTGCCAAAGCAGATCGTAAACTTTATGCAGGTTTATAAAAAGGAAGCTCTGAAAGCTTGAACTCCCAGAGATCAGTCAGAAAACATAACTACCCTTCCTCAAGTCCCTGAACAGAAAAAAAGTAAATGTAGCTAGCTCAGAATCTGTAGACACACTTCGTAGTTTTCTCATTCTAGTCTGGTTATATTTTCTGACTCCAGCCTTTCCAATTAACTGTAAAATTCTGACAGTTATGGGATATGGAATGCAATGGTAACATAATTAGAACTTATACATAATAAATAATACATCTGTAATATTTTAACCTCCACTACCAGTTATGAGATCAGTATGGGCCAATTAACTACAGGGTTGTTTTTTTTTTTTAACTAAGGCACTATAAACACACTGGTTTTAAATGTTCTAATTAGTAACTTGCCCATTAATTAACTTTCTGATTAATTGTGTAGCA
Source organism: Bos javanicus (assembly GCF_032452875.1). NCBI lineage: Eukaryota > Metazoa > Chordata > Mammalia > Artiodactyla > Bovidae > Bos > Bos javanicus. Next base: position 8,965,209 of record NC_083877.1, on the reverse strand, counting down.
ATCTAATTTGTAGATGAGCCACTGAAAGACTGATACCTTGTAATTCTTTCTTCTGTCTTTAAAATTCCCCCACAAAATGTGATTTTTGTATCCAGCTGACCTCTTACTTGTGGAAATTCTTTGCTTAAAAGATGCTATGCTTTGGACTAAAACTAAAGTTCACTTAATCCTCCCCTATCTGGAGTGTACTGGTCGGCAGGAGGCAGTGGGGGGCGCGGGGAGTGGGGGTGGGCAGTCTGGAGCAGAGCACTGCAAATTATCGGAGGAAGTGAATGGGGGCCAAACGAACTCTATACATACTTAAGCCTGAAAATGTTTCCTCCTCTCCTAATGAGAGAACACAGTTACCTGTGACTTTCATCACAACCAGTTCTCAAACCCAAAAACCTCTTTAGGGGAAAAGATATATAATTTTTAAAGAAAACTTACTGTGGCCTCCACACCCCTATCATGGACTAGCCCAGGGGATAATTTAATGCAGTGGACAAAGGGCTAATGGCCATTTTCAATAAAGGCCGCCTTGCACTGGAACATCCCGGGGCTGTCCTATTAGCATCAGAAAGGGCTTGGGGTCCTGCTTCCACCAGAGCTATTGTTGCCCGGGTGTGTCGCCAGTCCCATCCTGCAGAAAGCCTTTAGCCCTGATGGCAGATGATTCTCTAAGTGAATAGAGATGAAGGCAGGGATATTAAGTGACTCTATAAAACATCCCGGACACAATTGTGTGATTGATGGAGGACAAAGTGGGAACAGCAGGACACAGGATCCTGGGAGAAGCAGCCTTGTCAATGCGAGAAACCCATCTCTGGAAACAGCTTCTCCTGGAGGAGTTTGCAGTCTATTTGTATGAGTAATCAGCTGGGCCCCCTCTCTGTCAGCCCTGTTTACTCACTGATTTTCTCAACAAGACAACCATTGACACTGGATGGATGGGGCTAATCTGGCGCAGAACTGGCGGCTTCGCAGAGGCTACAGGTCGAAAATAGAGCGCGGTGCCAGCTTCACCTCGCCTAATCTAGCGGCTAATATTTATTAGAGCCAATTTATACCGCTGCTCTCTCAAAGAGCAAGGAAGGCCCGGGTGCAATTAATAACATGGGCAATAACCACAGACAAACAAATAAATAAGGGTTTGTGAACTGTTTGGTTGGTTTTAAGGGAGGATGGAAAGGGAAAGTGTTGGGTTTGCCATCTAGAGCTGGAAGGAGAGGAAGGAAAGGTGGCCGTAAAGCCCCTGAAGATGCTCTTTCTCCTTGTCCCCCTCATCCAGTCTCAGAACAACTCAGCTGACTGAACGATGGCTTTGGAACCTGCACAAATGCATGTAATTCCACTTGCCTCTAACAGAATCTGTGCAAAGACACCTGCCCTCACAGGCAGAGGTGCGTGCGCAGGCTCTTGTTGTAAATATCCAGTTTATGCGCATCCCCACCCCCAGGCAGTGGGAAACACAGATCGCACGCCTGGCCTTGCGCTCAACCGCCAAGCCCCGCAGCCACCGAGGAGAGCTGGGAGCTAGCAGCTGAGGAGATGGGGGACAGGAGAGAACGCAGAGAGCGCACCAGGCTGACGGACGCGGAGGTCTTAAAGGCTTCAGACCCCGCCTTCTAAGATCGATGTCCTAGTTCCCCGAGGCCTGTTGTAGAGATGCTACCAGTTGCTGATTTTGCTATGTTTGGATGTTAACGTGATTTTGTCGGGCAAACTGGAAAGAAACAGAAAGACAAAGTGTGTGTGCGCTCCAGGGCGCGTCGTGCCTCTGGAGTCGGGTGGGTAGCGAATTGCGGAAAGGCACACGTGGCAAAGGGCTGATAGGAAGCGCATTGTTCTTAACTGGGCGCCCTGGCAGCCGGGCGGGTGCACAAGCGCTGACCTCGCCGCCGCCGAGGCCTACCAGCCGCAGTCCGCGAGGAAGGAGGCCCTTTGCCCTCGCGCCCTGGTCTCCCCACTCGCCCCCGCCGACCCCCTCCGGGCCAGCGGGCGCCCGCGCCTTGCTAATTGCTCGGCTCCCTTCATGCACACACCTCCACTAATTTTACATTTCTCATTCTGCGGGTAGCTAGAAAGCGGCTCAGGGAATACGGTTCCTTCTCTTAGCTACCGCATGAATACAGTGAGTGGTGGCCGTCCAGGCCTCCCTGGTCGGGGGGTTTGGTAAATTAGCAGCTTGGCTGTATAATCAGGCATTCGCCATTGAGGCCACAGTGCTGTATCCGTTAACCAGGTGAGATTTCATCATCTAATGGGTTGGGAGGTGTGACCGAGCTGCTAAGTTAGCAATTAAACTTCACAAATATCATTCGATTGCATTTTTTTTTTCTACAAGCCAGAGTCAGGTTACCCCAGACATTAAAGGGAAAAAAAAATCTTTCCCAAATGTACACACTAAGGAACATGCTTTCTTTTGTGACACATGTGAAGTAACATGGTATTAAGCTACAATATGTGCTGTTATCTTATAAAGCACAGTCCTGGTAGCTCTGGTCTGAGGTGTGTAGTAGAGGAAGGGAGTGTCTCAGATCCCCCAGCTCCTCCAAAGGCAGGAAAGAACTACGTGTGAAATACATCATATTAGATAGTATCTAATCTAAGACAGGAAAATCTGGGAAATAATAGAGATTTGTCCCTTTGGGCCTATTGTTTAGATTTATTATTGTATGAAGAGCTGGACTCTAGCAAAGGGCAAACACTCAGGTAAAACGTTATTTCAATCCTGTAACCCAGCGGGCAGAACCAGCCCCTGGCGCCTGTGGCGCCTGGAGTCCTGCGTCCCCACCTTAATGTTAACGTGCGGCCATTTTAGTTGGGGCTGAGATTCTGGTCTAGTTAGATTTCTGTCCCTCAAGCAGGTAAGCTCTCCCTTGATGGTGAGAATTTCCTGTGTAGGTATGTGGAATAAATATGTGGTATCTCTAAAAGAGAGAAAGAGAGCAAGACCTAGTAGATTTTTCTGAGTGTTAAATGCCTAAATGGAAACATAACAGAAAATATTATTAGCTCTATCTGCCGACACCAGGGACGCAGGTTAAAGTATTTTTCATTTAATTTGATAGTGAATAAAGCACTTAAGGCACTTGATGATTTATTGATCAAATAGAAATCAGGCGCCAGACAACAGCTCCTTATTTAATCCCCATTCACACAATTAAAAGCCAGGTGAACTTTTTTTTTTAACAATTTGCTCAATAATCTTTATGTTATATAAAGAATAAAAAGAACCATTCTTCCGACCTATAAATCTCTCCTTTGGCTGATGTGAATGACGACGGGGCACGTGAACCTCCATTGAACTGTAAACAGTATTTTAATGGACAGTAATGGCCCTATGATTTTTAGCTATTGTTCCAAAATGACTACCATGTTTATTGCCGTCATTAAAAATGAATTAAAGAGTTATGAAACTCCTCAATAATGAGGACTCCGGCCGTTTATAAGCGGTGGTCCTCTTCTCCCCAGCGCACTCAAAGGTTCTGCTGCTTTGCGTGGCGCAGGCCTCGGGACACCCACCCAGTGCAACTGGTTTGGGGGTGCACGAAGGGGCAGAGCCTTCCTCTGGGGCGGGGGCGGGGGCGGGTGAGGGCCCAGAGGAAGGGGAAACGGAGGAGGAGGCGACGGGGGTGGGGAGAGGGCTAGTAAAGACAGCCCCGTCAGCTCGAGCGCTCCCCGCGAGGAGGCTCGTGGGCCTCGGCCGGGGCTGGGGGTGGGGGAGTGGAGGCGGGAGCTGGGGGTCGCGGCAGAGCAGGCTGTTCCACATCCCCCCGGCGGCGAGAGGGCTGCGGGGCTGGCTGGGGGAGGCGTCAGGGGCAAAGAATGGAGGGGAGAAAAGAGGGTGGGGGCCGCGAACGGCGTCCACGGGGCCGCAGGGGGCCCCCGAAAAGCGCCCCGGGACAGAGCTGGGGCCGGAGGGGGACAGGGCGGGGGTGGCCGGACCCCGAGGCAGCGCAGGGGGTGCCCGCCCCCCTCCCCGGCCCCGGGCGCCGGGGGCCTCGCAGGAAAGTGGCTCCGCAGAGTTGCGCGCAGCCCGAGCGCTGTTCTCCGAGGGGTCCCTGGCTGGAGCCTGCACGTTTCTCTTTGCATTAGCAAAGCCCAAAGTCATCCAGTTTGCGCTAATCACCACAATTAGTCCTGAATTATCACCGGACTCTGACAGACGTTCCTTGTAACTCTCTTTTATTTCCAACAGCCCTAATCAGCCGCTCTCATTACAAACGCTGATTAAACTGCAAATTATCCAGCAGCGGCCCTGTTCCCGTCTACCAGCAGCTCGTTCAATATCAATTAAGGCCGAGCGGCAAAGCCTGCAGCCTCCGAGAGCTTCCAACTGCCTGATAGTGGCACTTATTAGTTTGGAAAACTAGGAAAATACTAATAATCAACAACCAAGGGGAAAGCGGAGACAACCAAACAAAAGGCCGGCAGGAACGCACCCTGAGAAAGGCGCCAGGCGCCGCCCGCCCGCCCCCTACTCCTCCGGCTCCAGGTGCGATCCCAGCCCTGACCCCGGGGGCGAGGGACCGGGAGGGGTCCCTCCACAGAGAGGGCCCCAGTTCTCAGAACCAACTAGGTGGGGCCGGACAGCCGAATGTATTCGCCGCGTTTTGTCTTAGGCTCGCTGAAGACATTTTTTCAAATAATGCATCGAATTTGGGCATTTAAACCAAACTAACTTCCAGAACTGCCTTTATTGAGTGGTTCTGAAATCTGTTTCCAATAAGCTGCTTCGTTTGATGCTATAAAAACATTGACCTCGTCTCGTAAATAAAATGGGAGTTGATGACAGTTGATTTTATTTACCTATTCTGTCAAATTAGATTTCCACAGCAGAGCGCTGCTCACATGAGCTGTAAAACTGCAGCGCTACCGCGCACCCTCTCCACCCCAACTAGGGATTGAAATGTGGAGACAAAAGCTGCCTTTCTCCGGCCCCTCTCCTAGCCTCTCCCTCTCTGCTTTTTTCCCCTTCACGGCCTCTTTCCTCCGGAGGGTAGCTGAAGGCAGAGAAACTAGCCCTCCCCGTCCAGAGAAGTTTGGATTTGCTAAGGGATTCTATTGGGATAAAGAAAGCAACTGGAGGTAGGCCCTGGTGGGTTTCAAGGTGGCTGGGACCCTTCAGGCTGGGCCACTGACCTTCAAGGCCACCCTCTCTATTGCTCTCCCCCGTCTGCTCAGGGGCAAGCTCCCTAATAGATTTTCTTTTCTACTTGATGAAATTGTCCCCTGCTTCCAAAAATTAAAAAATGAGGGGGACCGTAACTCACCAAAGCTGGAGAAAGTAGTTAATAGACTGTTCCTTTCTATCTAGGATCAGACAAGTCATGGGTCTGAGGATTAACAACATGCGTGTATTCGTTTTACCCCAAACTGATGGGCCTGAGTCCCTTTGAGAACTTGGGTAAGGAGTGAGTTATCAGAAACTGTTTACTATGGCTAAGCCCAGCAGACGTTCTTTTCAAAAGAAGTCTGAAGTTTAAGTTTTTGTCCCGTTTCTAAATTGGGAGCAAGCTGGTTATAGTTACCTCTTCTCAGATCTTAAAGACAGGAAAATATTTCCTATTTCTGAAAAGTTGGATTGCTTCCTTCTCTCTGAAGTGGAAAATCCACATGACTGATTCATTTTCCCTTTTGCATTGACTGCCTGGAAGCTCAGAGCTAAATTCCCTGCTTACCATGATACCTATCTTAGTGATAGAATGACTTCCCCTGGTTCCTTTACCCTCTATATCTCCTGCTTTGTGTTGGAAGTAAACAGAATATAAACAGATGTCTTCTGAGGTTTTGCCACTCTGTCTTTACACTATCAGCCCTACTTTGAGAAGTATAGCATTTCTATAATTGAATATGCTTTGGGCTCCTTGGGAAAAGAACCTTTATAAAACACACTTCATTTGCCTTTCTTTCATCTTCTCTTTCTGGCACTTACTTGCTTTCCGAACTATGGGAGATATTCCTTTGATTTAAAGAATGTTTTCTGTTCTTTCTTATCAGTGTTGGTGATGCCATCTCTTTTCCTTTACGTGTTCACAACCAGTACCCTAGGCTAGGACTTGATCATTTTATGCCCACATTTCTGAAGGAGGATCCTTAAGCAAGTCTCCCAAACAGTGATGCATCAGTATACCCCAAATAGTTCCCAGTGAGATCTCCTGAAATCACTCTGGTCTCCAACCATGGCTCAAATAGCATTTTCTTCTCTGAATCGTTTCACATATTTTGTTCATTATCTCTTTAAACTTGAGGATTTCTGTTCTGATGCTCATTTTCATTTGCTGTTATTTCCTTTTACATGACCTGCAGCTTTTCCAATTTAAAGATACACTGAGAACTTGCAGTGTATTAGGCACTTGCTAAATTCTTTATATGTAACCCCTAAACAACTGTCTGTTGTAGGTAGCATTATCATTATTGCTCGTCACAGATAAAACATAAACTGTCAGCTCAAAGATCCCTAGCTGTTGGCCAAGTGAATCAGAAGACCAAGCATGGGTTCTGCCTCTCCCATCTTTTGAGAAAGGAATCATGTTTTCTGTTTTATTTTCTATTCTATTCTAAATAGAAAGAATTTAAGGAAAACATATGTGGAGTGCCTAATCAAGTCTGTACGACTCCCCTCAACCACATACACACACACAGTTTTGAGGAGCTTGACTTTGGAAATGAGGTTTACTATTCCAAAACCTCAATGAACATAATCCCTGGATTATCCATCTTCTTACTGAAAAGGGAAAACCTTGCTTTCTTTCTCGTGCTAGTAAATCCATCCTGATCTGATTGCTCCTAGCAGCTGTTGACACATACCTAGGAGGAAACCATGGTCCTGGGGAGTCATCTGTGGGACAGTATCCCAGTAAGCTTAAGACAAGGCATCTCTCCAGCTGGCTCGGGTCAGACCTTTTGAAGACTGCTTCGCAGCATTTTGGAATTCAGCACTCCAAATTACAATAAGCTTCTCATGTGAGACAAGATTAGGGAAGCCAGTTAGTGACAGCTTTTAAATCAAGGCATGTGGGCATGAGTTTGTGAATTTTCTTAAAAAGCTAGAAGTATTTCCTCAGTCAACTGAGCAGTATTGGTAGGAGGAGAGTTTGGCCCAAATGTCCTGAAACCCAGGTTAAAGTCCTCATCTTGATGAGCAAGGCCTTATTTTGGATATTTTTTAATCTAATTTTATGTCCTGTCATGAAAACCTTGAAAAATTACTTCCCATCATGACATTTTAAAATTGCCTTTTATCCCTGAAACTGGAGACTAAAGATGCTTTTAGCAATAAAATATAGTACAGGATGAGGCCCATGTTTAAAAATACTGCTGACAAAGACACATTTGGAAAAAAAAAAAAAAGCTAATGCTACAGCCGCCGTCAGGTTGAGCCTCCTTGCACGAACCTTTGGTGTAGGTGTCTAAGAGGCCATTTCTACTTACATGGAACAGTTAGAGGTTATTGTAACCATCTTAGCAATAGACAGGAGCTCAGCTGGAACTGATATGTGTGATCACTGATTGATTACCTGTCTGCTTGATAGTGTGTAGTGGAGTGAACTCGTTTCCTTTACAGGACAGAAAGATTCACAAAGTAGAAAGTGCAGGTCCTTAAATTACATGAAAATTAATGCTAAGGATACAGTGATGAATCTCTATGCATATATATGCACATATTATGGATGTGCGTAGAAGCATACTATGGCAGTCTATATTTACAACATAGACCCAAAAAAATGTTATTAGCATTACAAAAAAGAATAATTTCTTTCTTACTGGGGAATTAGCCTCAAGCTTCTTCATTTTCCTGTTGCATTTGATATACACTTTGATCTATGACCGTTCTCTTTAAACACAGCTTTCTGGGGACTCTTGCACAAAGCAAGGTGGACCTGTATTGTCTGTTTTCTTGGAATTCTGTTGCTTAAATAAGAATATCTTATTCATCTTCCTAACCCAAGAGTTGTGAAGAGTACCTTTAAATAATAACTGTCCCATGGGTAGCTGCTGAAATTAAAAGTGGAAAAATAGTGGTACTGTGAAGCTAACACTGGGTCCTACCTTTCTTTCTTTGCTGGGTCCACACAAGAAGGACTGATATGCCGGAAGGAAGCAGTTGCATTTGTGTGGGGTTTGTTTCTATTTACTATTATGTCTCTTGAGAGCACAGTAAGGCCTGGGCTCAAAATACTGCTTGCTGGGCCGCCCTGACCATTTTTCTTTGTTGTCTGAGGTCAATTGGCGGCTCTGCTTCAGTTAATCTTTCTAGTATTTGTTTGGTCAGCTTATTGGTCTTCTTCCCACCTCAATTCAATCAACAGAAACCAGCTCTCATATACCTGCCTTCATGAGTCTCTGCTGGGGCAAGTGGGGGAGGGTTGCAGCCTGTAACACAATGTCCCAGATCTTCACTTAGGTCAGAATTCACTACCCTCGGTGTGTCCACCCAAAGAAAGCCGCATAACCACCCAGGCTCCCTGTCACTGACTTTGTGTGACTGTGGGTGCCTCATTACTCAATAATCTAACCTCTGATTTGCAGCGTAAATTGGTGCCGAGTGGTGGGTGGGGTTAAGCCTTTATGAGTCAAGGATTCCTGAGGATCAATGAAAGTTATACACCTACTCCTTAGAAAAATGCACATATTCACATTCTTGTAAAATTTTGCATACAATTTTGGAGAGTTCACAGATCTCTCTAAGGGTCCTGTGAACACTGGGTTAAAAATCTCTTCCTTAGATTATGAGACAAGCCTCTTTAGTTCTCATTTGCTCTGAATGCCATCAGAGTTCTTGTCACCTGTCACCAGTAACAAAAAAGAGAGAAGCTTAAGTCACTTTTCCTCAAATCCTTACCAAAACAAAAAACAAAAAAAACAAACCAGTAATGTCTGTGAAATCAATTTCTCTCTTTCCCTTATAATCACACATTTATACAATGTTGCACCTTTAGGGTGCTTCAGTATGCACCAGATGTAACCTCATTCATACAAATGTACATGGACAGCTCATGACTAAACTCTTACCAGCGTTTTTAACATTAGAACAAGAGGAAATCTTAGGTTTCACTCTCTCTCTCTCTCTTTTTCCATTTTTCCTTTCCCATCTCTGGAAGATTTGTTACAAATACTGAAATGGCCAAAAGAAAAGGTGCAAAGCCCAATAAAACCAACCTAATGTAATCAGTCAAGTCTGTCTGTTTCAGATGGAGACCCCAAATCATGCAAATCTACATATAGAAACATACAAACATTTAGGATTTCTAAAGGAAAAATGTTCATTTCCTTTGTGAGAACTAAGCAAAACTCTAGTCTTTCCTTTATTTATTTATTTATTTTATTTCTGTCAAATATCTTTTATTTATCTTAAAACTTGAGTTATAACAGACATACTATACCATACTAGTTTCAGAGGTGTAACAGTGATTTGATATTTTTATACATTAAGCAATAATTAACATCAAGTCTACTATACTATTATATAGTCTTTCCTTTAAAATGCCAGAACAGATGTATTTTCAGATAGTCTGTCATGTATATAACCAAAGTGGACTTTTAATTATGGGACATTAACTCTGAATTAATATCTCATTATAACCACAGAGTACAGAACGTATAAACTGCCACCGGAACTGAACACATTTGTACTTTATGGGATCAGTTTTGATTTTTGCTGCTCAGCCCTTTGGAGTTCAGTCTCACACCCCTCCCAAATGCCTCTTCCACAGTGTTCAGACCAGAGGAGCTTCGTTCCACCCTGTGGACAGAGGCAACTTGAACTGTTCTAAGCGCAGCTCCACCGTGTCCATTAGACAGTCTGAGCAGCGAGGCTGCCAGCTACGCTGCTCTTATACAGGTTCTTCCGTGCCGTCCTGGAACAGCAATGCAGCAGTCAGCCCATGCTCCGTGTTCACTGCCCCCATCGCCCCATCTGTCTAGGTTTCAAGATCAAGACCTCGAAGTCAACCTACTTCCCCTTTTCCTTCATCTCCCACTATAAATCTATCAGCAGTCCTGTCATTTCCCTCCACAACGTATCCCCAATCCACTCATTTCTCTGTCTTCACAAGCACCTCCAAATCAAGCGACCATCACCTTTCCAGAGGTGATGCAGAGGGTCTGCAGTGGTTTCCCAGTTGGTTTTTCACCTCCCACTCCTAGCTCTCTATGATTCACCCCCACCCTTCCTACAGCCAAAATCATCCTTTAAAAACAAGTCAATCACACCACTCCAATGTTAAAACTCCCTAGGGCTTTCTGTTGAATCTAGAACAATACCCATGTCCATAAGGCCCTACATGATCTGACCTGTTAGATGAATCCATTATCCTTTAATCTGATATATATGATTTAAGTGAGTTTTAAAAAATTCTCTGTGTCTCAAGGTTATACACAGTTCAAACTAGTGAAAGAGTAAATCCTAAAACAACACATTCCTTATGTAATTATTTATGTAGCTTCTCTAAACATTTATTTAAATTCATCAGCCTCTAGTCATAATACTTTTAAAGAAACTTTAATAAAAAAATCACTCAGATTTATCACAGTGGAGTTGTACATCATTTTAGTGAATGGTTGAAAACTGCTGAACAGGTGTAATAATGCCTTTGGGATTAAATAATTGTAACAGAATTACATCTTCATAATGACAGCAAAGGGAGATGGCACCTCTCACTGCTCTATTATAATTGATTTTAGAAGGACTGGGAGAGTTGGATCTAGTCTGAACCTTTATTTACCAGCTACTGTTTGTAAACTGTCCACAAAACTGTAATTATTAAGCTGCGATCAGATGTAATTCTCCAAGAGTCTAACTGGCATAATGCTTTATAATACAGTTTAAAAAAAATTTTTATCTGTGTGATGATAAAATAACCAATTGTTTCCATCAATTCAGTTAAAAAAAAAAACAAAACAAAAGCAAATAACCCTCAATTCAATTAAAGCCATTTGTTTGCTGTCAATATGATAAAATTAAAAGTTATTTAACTTAATGTCTTCTGCTTCTATGATAGTTCCAGAGACAATGTGAAACTTAAAATAATTTAAAGATGTAAAGATTCATCAGATTCTCAAATCTCAGGAAACAAAACAAAAACAACTCAAAGCTCATGAGTTCTCAAAATGTCCAGGAGATAATCTAAATTTGATGTGTTATTTTAACAATTATAAGATTTTTAAACATTTTTTAAAGATTGTAGGTATCTTGCAGGCTAACTAGAAAAATTCACTAAATTTCTGTACTTTGCTGCAGGCCCTGAGGATGAAAAAATAGACAAGGGAAGTGATTTTAAAATTGTGTGCAAAGAGGTAGGTTCTTGGTAAACAAACATGTTTAGATTTCCCATTTTCAGGCCCCTGTGTTAATGGTGAATATAAAAATAGATCCTACTTTTCTAAACCATGAATCAGACCCCCTCTGGGAAGACAGACAAAAAGACAGATCTCAGATGTCCTTACAGCGCATTCTTTTTGTCTTTAGTACAGTCAGCTCAACCATTTAATTGCATCAATTTCTGAAAGAAATGTAACAAGATTTTGTGTGTGTTCTAGCTGGTGCTTAAATTGAAAAAAAAAGTGAAATACTCACAAATGCTCTATGATATAAGCCAAAGGGTTTTCACAGTTAATTGAAACATCTGAGTAAAATGAAGATTACCTGTGTTTTATGTCTGTCACTGATGAGAAAACGAGAGATTGGTGTGATGTACTCATTGGTTTGTGAATCTGAAGGTGTGTGGAGAGTGTCACAAATCACCTTGATGTCCCTGGGAAGGAAATTTTACCTCTGAAGCTCTGATGAATAAAAAGAAGATATTTAGCTAGATAGCTCTTGGTTGCCTATGCATCTGTGTGTTCTGACACACAGCAGCCCCTTCATTTCAGGGCTGGAATGACTTACACTCATGAAAGCAGCTCAGGATTCATTGTGTTTAGATTAGTGTATGTAAAACATCTCAGTTGGAGGCAGTAAAGAGTCATAACAAATCACACTACACCTGGTTTGAAGATCTGTTCTCATTTGTAAAGGTTATATGAATTTGATGTAAGAATACCAGATCATTTCTCCCTGAGCACAAAATTTGTTTATGGCTTATCTAGAAGTGGCAGAGATACAGAGTCAGATGTGTTCATCTCCTGCTGTGTACTTGTCTGAAGTCATCCTGCTTCTTGCCAAACTCTGCAGCTTTTTCTCTTATCTGAAAGCGGGATGAATTGGGATGGGTGGTCAGGGTGATGGCAGTGGCAACAGGAAGACTTGAGCAGAAAGCCCAGCCAGCTCCTCACTTTCATTTCCACTAGCAGACACTGAACTGAAGGGCTGAGTAGTAATTCAAAGGAACAGATGAACAGATTGCTCTTCAATGTCCCCTGGCAGGCACAACATCTTGTCTTGTCTTCAGAAAGGAAAACTATAAGGAGGAGCTCATCTGTATAGAAAGACAAAAACAAAAACAAACAAAACCCAGCCATAAGCAATTCTACTGTCCAGGGCCCAGAGTGATTTTTGACTTGTCCAAAACTGCAGAGCTCTTTGAGGGCAGAGCCAGCCTCCCGGTCCAACAACTTTCTTCTAGACTGCTGCTACTGCTAAGTTGCTTCAGTCGTGTCCGACTCTGTGCGACCCCGTCCCTGGGATTCTCCAGGCAAGAACACTGGAGTGGGTTGCCATTTCCTTCTCCAATGCTTGAAAGTGAAAAGTGAAAGTGAAGTCGCTCAGTTGTGTCTGACTCTTAGCGACCCCATGGACTGCAGCCCACCAGGCTCCTCCATCCATGGGATTTTCCAGGCAAGAGTACTGGAGTGGGGTGCCATTGCCCTCTCCGTCTTCTAGACTACCGTTCCACAAAGAATGGTTCTCAGAAAGCTTAGTTCTATAGGCAGTTAGTGAAGCAAGTGTCGCAAAAACAGGATTCTGTGGTCAAATTAATTTAGAAAACAGATGGTTAAATCCATTCTTTAATTTAAACAATGCCAAACAGGTTCTTGGGAGTAGGTTTCCTGCGTCTATTTGCTCTTATTGAATGTGAATGAAAGTATAACTTGAAGTAACTAGACATGCTTCATGACAGACTCCTTAAAAAAAAGTATTGAAGTATAGTTGATTTTACAGTGTTGTGTTAATTTCCACTGTATAGCAAAGTGATTCGGTTATACATGTATATACATTCTTTTTCGTATTCTTTTCCATTATGGTTTATTAGATGATATTGAATATAGTTCCTATGCCATACAGTAGGACCTTGTCGTTTATCCATTCTACATAGAACAGTTTGCACCTGCTAATCTCAAACTCCCGTCCCCTCTTGGCAACCACAAGTCAGTCTCTATGTTTTTGTTTCATAGATAAGTTAATTTGTGTCATATTTTAAGATTCCACATATGAAAGCTATCATATGGTATTTGCCTTTCTGAGTTAGTATGATCATCTCTAGGTCCATCCACGTTGCTGCAAATGGCATGATTTCTTTCTTTTTAGGACTGAGGAGTATTCCATTGCATATATGTGCCACATCTTTATTCATTCATCTGTCAGTGGGCATTGAGGTTGTTTCCATGTCTTGGCGATTGTGAATAGTGCTGCCATGAGCAGTGAGGTGTATGGATCTTTTCCAGTTATTTTCTGAATACATGCCCAGGAGTGGAGTTGAAGGATCACATGGCAACTCTATTTTTAGTTTTTTCAAGAGCCTCCCTACTGTTTTCCATAGTGGCCACGCGGATTTATATCCTACCAATAGTGTAGGAGTGTTCCCTTTTCTCCACATCCTCTCCAGCATGTATTATTTGTAGATTTTCTGACCAATTTGACTAGTGTGAGATTCTGACTTGCATTTCTCTATAATTAGCAGTGTGGAGCATGTGCTTGTTGACCATCTGGGTGTCTTCTTTGGAGAAATGTCCGTTTAGATCTTCTGCCCATTTTTCGATCAAGTTGGTTTTTTTGTTGTTGTTATTGAATTCTATGAGCTGTTTGTGAAAACAAATGAAAGTAAGCCCTTGTTGATCACATCATTTGCAATATTTTCTCCCAGTCTGTAGGCTGTCTTTTCGTTTTATGAGTTCCTTTGATATACAAAAGCTTGTAAGTTTGATTAGTGCTCATTTGTTTACTTTTGCTTTTCTGTCTATAGCCTTGGGAGACTGACCCAAGAAGGCATTGATGTGAATCAGAGAACGTTTTGCCTGTGTTCTCTTCTGAGTTTTATGGTGTCATGGACAGAATCTTGTATGTTTCATAGTGTGGAGAGGCTCTCTGAGGGCTTTGTGACTCAGAGAAACCCTTTTGGGCAAACTTGATCTATAGCAAAGTGATCCTTCGATGACTGCTCATTTGCTGGGAGACTCAGGAGAAGACTGGTTTGTTTGCAGTGTGGTGGGACTCTGGGGGGGCAGGTCAGGCTCTTAGACCTGCAGGGTGCTTCTCTGCCAAATGAGGTGATTGGTCTAGGACAGTAGTTCTCAGTGAGTGAGACGAAGGAGGTATTACTGTAAACAGCAGCGAATGGACCAGAGTCTCCTGGAGGTGAGGCAGGAGATGGAGGCAAATCCTCTCATGCCACAGTCCTTCCAGTGCACAGCCACTGACTTTGGGGTCCCTCCCACCTTTACTGTTATTGATCTAAAAACATTGTACATGCATATATTATTTAACCCAGCAATTCTTCTTGTAGGAATTTTCTTTCTGACAGACCTACATCTTTGTGTATATGTGTGTGTGTGTAATGTATGTATATACACACATATGTACACACATATATAATATGTATATACACACATACTGATATTCACTGAAGCAGCATTGGTAATAAGAGATTGCTGCTGCTGCTGCTGCCACTGCTAAGTCGCTTCAGTCGTGTCCGACTCTGTGGGACCCCATAGACGGCAGCCCACCAGGCTCCTCCATCCCTGGGATTCTCCAGGCAAGAATGCTGGAGTGGGTTGCCATTTCCTTCTCCAATGCATGAAAGTGAAAAGTGAAAGTGAAGTCGCTCAGTCGTGTCCGACCCTCATCGATCCCATGGACTGCAGCCTTCTAGGCTCCTCCGTCCATGGGATTTTCCAGGCTCTTGCCTGGAAAATCTTGGGATTTTTCAGTACTCTTGTACTGGAATGGGGTGCCATTGCTTTCTCTGAATAAGAGATTAAATATGGCTAAATATCCACCAAAGGAATATGTGTAGCCATTACAAAGAACGGACCTACCTCCAGATGTCTGATTAAATGAAAAAACTGGAGTGTATTGGGCAGAGAACTGTAACACACATCACTGATTTAAGAAATATATATAAAATATATACATAGAGGGCTTCCCTGCTGGCTCAGTGGTAAAGAATCCGCCTGCAGTGCAGGAGCCACAGGAGACATGGGTTCGATCCCTGGGTTGGAAAGATCCTCTGGAGGAGGGCATGGCAACCCACTCCAGTATTCATTCCTGCCTGGAGAATCCCATGGACAGAGCAGCCTGGCGGGCTACAGTCCATAGGGTCACAAAGAGCTGGACACGACTGAAGCGACTTAATACACGTAAACATAGAGGACTTCCCCGGTGGTCCAGTGGCTGAGACTCCTTCCTCCCTACACAGGGGGCCAGAGTTCGATCCTTGGTCAGGGAACTAGATCCCACATGCTGCAACTAAGAGTTAAATGCCACAACTAAAGATCTCATATGCCACAGAGAAATTCGAAGAACCTGCAGGCTGTAGCTAAGACCTGGCAAAGCCAAATAAATAAATAAAAATTTTAAAGTATGTTCATAAAGCTTACACTTATTTATGTGCAGACTATCTCTGGAAGGATACTCAAGAAGCATAACAGTAAGCTGTTTCTGGTGTCTCAGGGACAGTGATATAAAAAAAAACTTACTTCACACTGTGTACCCATTTGTACTATTTGAACTTTGTACCACATGCAAGACAGCCGATCCCAATGTCCTACATGTGTATCCCAGTCTTCACATCAAGAGATGGAATCTGTTTCTCCTCCCTTTGAGTCTGGCCTGGCCATGGGGAATGCTTTGGTGGGAAGTGGACTGACCCAGTGGTAGGTCCATCCTGAGCCTTTAGAAGAACTGGCTATTTCTGCTTCCTCCCTGAAGGAAGCCAGCGACTGTGTGAGAAGTCCATCACTCTAAGACTACCATGCTGTGAGGAAACCAAGCCAGCCACATAGCTCTGGTGAACGGAGAGGGATGCCCAGCCCGCCCCAAGCTGTTCAGCTGTGCCTGTGGATCCACCCCAGTGAGCGAGCTAGGAAGCCCTTAGACATTCCAGCAGCAGCAGACCCCACATGGAGCTGAAGAACCACCCAGCTGAGCCTGTCCCAGACTGTACAATAGAATCATGAAAAATCATAAATTGTTGTTTTAAATCGCTAAGCTTTGGACCAGTTTATTCAACAGAAAGAGATAAAAAATGATTGTCTATTATTTGTAACAACATGGATGGACCTAGAGACTGTCATACTGAGTGAAGTAAATCAGACAGAGAAGGAGAAAGATCATATGATATCTGTTATATGTGAAATCTAAAAAGAAATGATACTAATGAACTTACAAAACAGAAAGAGACTCACAGACTTAAAGAACAAACTCATGGTTTTGGGGTTGGGGGAAGGATGGGGAAAAGGGATAGTTAGATGTTTGGAGTGGGCCCGTACGCTCTGCTATATTTAAAATGGGTAACCAACAGAGACCTACTGTGTAGCACGTGGACATCTGTTCACTGTTATGTGGCAGCCTGGATGGGAAGGGAGTATGGAATGGATACATGTATGTGCGTGGCTGAGTCCCTCCACTGTTAACCCGTAACACAACATTGTTCACTAATCTTCTATATCCCAATACAAAATAGTGTTTTTAAGTTGCCTATTAAATACAAATATGTAAAATAACTTTAAAAGTGTTTTTCTATGTAATTCTGTAAATGCAGGATTTGAGATCACCCTGGTGGCTCAGTGGGTAAAGAATTTGCCTGCAGTGCAGGAGACGTGGGTTCAATCCCTGGGTTGGAAAGATCCCCAGAGAAGGAATGGCAACCCACTCCAGTATTCTTGCCTGGAGAATTCCATAGATGGAGGAGCTTGGCAGGCTACAAACACAAAGAGTCAGACACGACTGAGTGACTACAAAGAGTCAGACACGACTGAGTGACTAAAGCACTTTCACTTTCTTTTTTAAGGAAGAGAGCCACAAGTGGCCCAGGTGGGGGACCAGAAGCAAGCACCTAGGAGGGAAAAAGAGGGAAACCAGCAGGGGTAGAAAAAATGTTGCTGACTTCACAAAATGCCCTGAGGTTGGCTTCTGACAGGGAAAACACCCCCGTCCCTCCTTGCTCTCTGTTGGTCTCTGTCTCTCTCTTATTTATTATTTTTGGCTGTGCTGGGTCTCACTGCCCTGCACTGGCTTTCTCTAGTTGCGGTGGGCGGACTTCTCATTGCAGCGGCTTCTCTCATTGCAGAGCACAGATTCCGGGGCATTCAAGGCTTTAGCTGCTGCGGCTCACGGGCTCTAGAGTGTAGGCTCAGTAGTTGGCGGTGCTCGGGCTTAGTTGCTTCACGGCATGTGGAATCTTCCTGGACCAAGGATCAAACCCATGTCCCCTGCATTGGCAGATGGATTCTTAATCACTCCACCACCAGAGAAATCCTCTGTCTCTTTCTTACACACAGACACACACACACACCACTTAATTATTCCATGTAATTAAGAGGGAGAGGAGGGAATATTAAGTAGGTTCATTACTACTGTCATCAACCAGGGTCTGAGATTATGTGATCAAGGTACAGCACTGGTTGCCCTTCGGGAACTGATCATACAATAGAGAAAGAAACAAGATTAAGGAACCTAAGTAGCATAACCTCAATATTTCAAAATAATAGACAGGAGGAAGGAGAAATTAGTTTGATTTGCATGAAAAGAATGAATTCTAAAATATTTGAAAGGGCTGCAGATATTACTTTTAAGTATAGTACATTTTACAAAGCTATAAATGGGTATCTAATAAGTTAAATGAGGTAAGTTAATGAAAGGATTAAGATTCACAAGAGGCCTACATTATATAATTATGTATCATAAAACAGTCCTTTAACATGTTGGAATTAATTGCATGACCCAGAAATTGAAATTACATTGAAGTTTTAGTTTGAAAAAGCAACTAATTTCATCTCAAAGTTTTGCACATAGTAGGTATTCAGCAAATGCTTGATAAAGTAAAATGAACCAGCTGGTAAGATACACTGGCAATTGTCACTCCCACTAGATGGAGGCTTCCATCTCAATCCCATTGTGTTAGTGGTAACTACACCCTCCTCCACTCCAAAGCATTTCTAGAGGCAACTGAGAGTAAGAAGTTAACCTTGCACACATTCTCATTTATTTTTTTTTTAAAGCAAATCTTTAAAAAACATCAGTAATATAACTATCAATAGTAACAAATTACTTGCTGCAGTTAAGAACAGCTAATTTAAGACATTTTCTTCAGAAAATTCCAATTAAAGTGTGAATAGGTTAAGTGGGAAGGATTAATTCAAAGAAGAGTAGAAACAATCAGAATAACAGATCAGATTCCAGGTTTAGCCTGAAGACCTTGGGGGTGGTGGTTGGAGGGTGTGCTAACAAGAGAGGGATGAACGCACCAGAATACAGGCATCAAGCCAAGGGTAGGTATTGTTTCCTCCTCCTTGGGGGTCTCTCTGGGATAGATCCTAACACTTTGCTCTGGGTTATGAGCCCAGCTCTGAACAGCAAGTCAGAACATTGGGGGCAAGGACATTGTCATCCTCAGCTATAATACTAATTGGAATCTATCCAAAACATTACCTCGGGTAAGATCTGCTTCCTTAGTTCTTTTCATCAGTGGGGACTCAAGTGAATTTCTAAGACCATAACATATCTTAGTATCAAGATCAATACTGAATTAGCAGACATGGCTAAGGATAACTGGGGGGAAATAATTAACAAAATTAAGGAGGATTTGCACCGCTGGGAACCATAAAAGTTATTTTATGGGTCCATGTAAATGTAATAAAATCTCTGTCTGTGCTACAATTTAATTTCACATCAAAAAGGTCCCCACAGATAGCCTGTAAGATTATTTTACTAAAATTGGACATGTCTATGCCTTCCTATTCTGAGGAAGAAAAAGCTTACTCTGCCCGGAAAGTTACGTTTCACACGGAGGACTGGAATAAGGCCCATCTGATCTCAAGCACTTTCTAATGGCAGCTCCTCAAAGTAGGTAACATAATTAATTTTTATTAATAATAGCACTTCATAATTGGCAGAGGCAGAACATAATATATCAAAAGGATGTTTCCAAGAATAGTGCACACTCTTCAAATTAAAAAGTCAAATATTAACAATAGTGGAATACAAAGACAATGTCTGTTACACAGATGCTCTTCATATTTCTGCTATGTATTTTTAGCAGCTTTGCTGCTGCTGCTGCTGCTGCTAAGTCCCTTCACTCATGTCCGACTGTGCGACTCCAGAGACGGCACCCCACCAGGCTCCCCTGTCCCTGGGATTCTCCAGGCAAGAACACTGGAGTGGGTTGCCATTGCCTTCTCCTTTAGCAGCTTTATTGACACCTAATTCATGTGCCCTATAATTCACCCATTTGAAGCATACTTTTCAATGGTTCTTAGTATGTTCACAGTTTTACAACCATCAGCATAATCAATTTTAGAACATTTGCATCACCCCCAAAAGAAACCCAGACCCATTAGTGGTCACCCCACATACTTCCCCCTCCCCCAGGCCTAGGCAATCACTGATCCTTGTTCTCTCAATATCAATTTATCTGTTCTGGATATTTCGTATAAATGGAATCATGATCTGTGGGTTTTTGTGAACAACTTCTTGTACTCAGCATAATGTTTTTGCATTTCATCTATGTTGTAGCGTGTATCATTACTTCACTTTTTATTGTCAATATTCTCTTGTACGAGTATCCTGCATTTTATTTATATATCCATCACCTGATCGACGTTTGAGGTATTCCACTTTTTTGGCTTTGGTGAATAATGTTGTTGTTATGAACATCCCTGTATGTGTTTTTCTGTGGGCCTGTTTTTCTTTTTGTTTTCATTTCTCTTGGATAAATACCTGGGAGTGGAAGTGCTGGGTCCTATGGTAGCTTTATGGCTTCCCAGGCGGTGCTGGTGGAAAGGAACCCACCTGCTAATGCAGGAGACATAAGAGATGTGGGCTCGATCCCTGGGTGGGGAAGGTCCCTGAAGGAGGGCACGACAACCCACTCCAGTGTTCTTGCCTGGAGAGTCCCAGGGACAGAGGAGCCTGGTGGACTGCAGTCCCGTAGGATCGCGCAGACTCGGACACGACTGAAGCAACTTAGCATGCACACATGCGTACTAACTTTATAGTTAACATTTTGATGAACTGCCAAACTGTTTTACATGGCTACACTATTTTACATTCATATTTTCCATTGTATATAAGTATTCCAATAAAATCAACTCTTGTTTTATCTTTTTGATTGACACGTAATAGGTTTGAAGTGTTATCTTATTGTTGTTTTCCTTTGACTAATGATGTTGAGCATCTTTTCAGGTCCTTATTAGCCATACATGTATCTTCTTTGGAAAAGTGCCCATTTTAAAATTGGTTTGTCTTTTCAATAAGGCTCGACTCTTAAGTTCCACAAGGGCGAGGACTATAATCTATCTTGCTCTTTTCTCTTCCCCACCTGCCAACTTCAATGCCTGGACCACAGTTGTGTTTAAAATTTGTTTATTGGATGACTTAGTAATGGCTAAAGATAGAGATGACATAGCTACAATCAAGAGACTTCCTCTACTTTATTTAAATTTTTTTATTGAAGTATAGTTGATTTACAATGTTGTGTTAGCTTTGGGTATACAGCGAAGTATATATTCTTTCTCAGATTCTTTTCCATTATAAGTTATTACAAGATATTGAATATAATTCCCTATGCTATAAGTAGGACGTTGTTATTTATCTATTTTATACATAGCAGTATGTATTTGTTAATCCCAAGCTCCTAATTTATCTCTTCCTCTCCCAGTCCCCTTTGGTAACGATAAGTTTGTTTTCCATGTCTGTTTCTGTTTTATAAATAGATTCATTTGTATAATTTTTTAAAGATTCCACAGTTAAGTCGTATCATGTTATATTTGTCTTTCTTTATCTAACTTCACTTAGTATTATAATCTCTGGGTTCATCCATGTTTCTGCAAATGGTATTATTTCCATTCTTTCTATGGTTGAGTGATATGCCATGTTGTGTAAGTATATGTGTACCCATTCCTCCATTGATGGACATTTAGATTGCTTCTGTGTCTTGGCTATTGTAAATATTGCTACTATAAACATTGGGATGTGTGTATCTTTTCAAGTTAGAGTTTTCTTCTTTCCTGGGTATATGCCCAAGAGTGGGATTGCTAGATCACATGGTAGCTCTACTTTTAGCCTTTAAAGGAACTTCCATGCTGATCTCCATAGTGGCTATACCAATTTACATCCCACTAACAGTATAGGAAAGTTCCCTTTTCTCCACACCCTCTCTGCTGCTGCTGCTGCTGCTGCTAAGTCACTTCATTCGTGTCTGACTCTGCGACCCCATAGAGAGCAGCCAACCAGGCTCCCCCATCCCTGGAATTCTCCAAGCAAGAACACTGGAGTGGGTTGCCATTTCCTTCTCCAATGCATGAAAGTGAAAAGTGAAAGTGAAGTCGCTCAGTTGTGTCGGACTCCTAGCAACCCCATGGACTACAGCCTACCAGGCTCCTCTGTCCATGGGATTTTCCAGGCAAGAGTACTGGAGTGGGGTGCCATTGCCTTCTCCACTACACCCTCTTTAGCATTTTTTATTTGTAGACTTTTTGATATGGCCATTTGGATTGATGTGAGGTGATATCTCCTTGTAGTCTTGATTTGCATTTCTCTAATGATTAGAGCTCTTGAACATCTTTTCATGTGCCTGTTGGCCATCTGTATGTCTTCTTTGGAGAATGTCTATTTCGGTCTTCTGCTGATTTTTTGACTGGGTTGTTTGTTTATATTGAGCTATCTGAGTTGTTTGTATATTTTGGAAATTAAGCCCTTGTCAGTCATATGTATTTAAGGCTTTAAGCCTTTTGAAGTTTATTTTGTGTATGGTGTGAGGGAGTGTTCTAACTTCATTGGTTTATAGGCACCTGTCCCATTTTCCCAATACCACTTGCTGATGAGATTGTCTTTACTCCACTGTGTATTCTTGCTTTCTTTGTCCAAGACTAATTGACTATAGGTGTGTGGGTTTATTTCTGCGCTTTCTATTCAGTTCCATTGATCCATGTGTCTGTTTCTGTGCCAATGCCACACTGTTTCCGTTACTGTAGCTTTATTGTATTGTCCACAGTATGGGAGAGTAATGCCTCCAGCTTCATTCTTTTTCCTCAGGATTGCTTTGGCAATTCCGGGTCTTTTATGATTTCATATAAATTTTAGTATTGTTTATTCTAGTTCCTTGAAAACTGTCAAGGATCACATTAAATCTGTATATTACTCTGGGTAGTATGGCCATTTTAACAATATTAGTTCTTCCAACCCAAGAGCATGGGGTATCATTCCATTTCTCTGACGCATCTCTAGTTTCCTTTATCAATGTACTGTACTTCTCAGCATGTAAGTCTTCCACCTCCTTGGTCAGGTTTGTTTCTAGGTATTTTATTTTTTGACATGATTTTAAAAGGGATTTTTTTTTTTACTTTCTTTTTCTGATGTTTCACTGTTAGTGTAAAGAAGTGCTACAGATTTCTGATTGTTATCAAGAGTTCCTCTTCTTTGTATATGTAAATTATATGAGATAGCATGGAGGGTGGTTGTGAGCAAATGCACAGAATGTATTATTTAATTGTAATGATACTAAATCCCATTGCATAGTCCAAGACATATTTAAATGGTTTACTTCTGCCAGTCATGCTCTTATAGCATTCTCTTTCCCCTAAAAGTCCCAAAGACTCCAGACCTTTGTCCTGGGATCCCAGGATCTGAAGTTTGCCCAAGGAATTTGTTCTGAATATGTAGCTGCTTGAGGATGAGAAGCTCTAATCACTAATTTATTTTTAAAATCAAAGCAGAATTAAATAAAATATAAATTATACCTTGAAACACATTTAGCCTTCTTTGAAATTTGTATTTCCAAGTCAAGTCAAATATGCAACCCCTGCATGCACTAGAGTTTTGCACAGAACAGTTCTGTCCTTTGGCCATGAACCAACCCCAGCCAGACATCTTACAAATCCATCCTATTGATCAAAGGGTGATTCTCTGTGTGGCTCACTGCACAAATAACTCTCAGACTGAAAAAAATAGCTTGGCCTGTGTGTCTTGCTGCTGAGAGGCTGTTTCCTTTTCATCTACCAAGGACTGAACTTCATCAGATAATAATTTCTTTAGAAACAAACCTAGTATATTTTGTTCTAAGCTAGCCATATTTGTATTTTTCAGAACTTGGGGTTGTGAGCCAGTCATCTATAACATCAAATGCTTTTTCGAGGGTTCCAGCACAATTTTCATTGAATTTAAAGCTGCAATTCTTAATTTGAAAATTAAGAGACTTTTATGTAATTTATTTTAAATTAAGTATCGTGGAGTTTAAAATAATTCCTGAAGGAGTCATTGTACCCAGGAGTGTTCCAGTTTTTGTGGCTCCAGGTCCTAGATGCTCATTCTCCATTAACATAACTTTCCTGTAGACTCAGTTTTTAGATTCTAGAGAGCTGCTGTTGACCTGGATGGGATACACATCTTATGAATTACAGAAGAAAGCCCATGTGAGGAAATAAAAAACCCAGAGGGCACCCTCAGGTACAAGGAGGTTCCTACTTTCTCTCATCAGGCTTCTTCCTTGCCAGTGTGTAGTATAGAGTCCGCAACTCTCTGAAGCTTCCTGGAAAGAAGAGGTAATAGGAATATCTTTGGGGCAGGGAGTGTGGGCAGAAGTTCAGATGGGCTTCCGTGTATTCTTCTCTCTGCTTTTTTCTGCCCTGGTGGTAAATCCCTGAGCAGTAGTGCTCTGGCAACTTGGGAGAACCTAGGTTTTTTTTGCTGTCCTATAAGTTCCATTTTTAAAATATAATAATCTGAGATCATCATCAGGTTTAAGATCATAGCCTTTATAAACCAGTCTGTCTCAACCAGTTTAGAAAGTAAAAGCAGGGCCAGGAATCAACCTTGTTTACTTAAATACAGTGTGACCTAGTTTGGTCCAGTGAAAGAAAGAAGCTTGAAGGGAGATCAGAAGTAGGATTCTAGTTCTAGCTTTGTTACCAATTAGCTGTGACCTTGAGCAAATCAACTTAACTTCTCTGCAACTCAGTCTCTATTTTCAAATGGGAGTGAAGAAACCTGCTTTTGTTCAGTTTGTTGTGACGATCAGATGAGATTACATATTTGAAAATTCCCTAAAATTTTTAAAACACCAATAAAAAATGACAGGTTTGAAAATACTATCAGGTGGCTTTTTAATACATAAATACATAAATATCAGGTGATATTTACGTATCAGGTGGCTTAAAATGTTAAATATAAGTAACTACAAATAAAGTAAGCAAAATAAAATAATGAAGTAAATAAAAGTTTGAAATAATCCAAACTAGAAACATATAGGAAAATATTAGACAACATTTTTATTGTTCTATCAAATTTTATAGAGAAAGAAGACCTATAAGATAGCAAGGTTTATTTGTTAAGCTCTCAGGGGAAAAAAATACAGGATCTATAAACAAGCATTGATCTGAGGTAAAGGCCTAAGAAAACTGTTGAGTTTTCAACAAATAAGCAAAGGGCTCAATCTTTTTAATTTATTTATTTTTAACTGGAAGATAATTGCTTTACAATATTGTTTTGGTTTCTGCCATACATCAACATGAATCAGCCATAGACATACACATGTCACGCCCCCCACTTCCCCGCTACCCCATTAAACCTCCTCCCACCTCCTACCCCATCTCACCTCTCTAGGCTGCCACAGAGCCCCGGGTTTGAGCTCCCTGCGTCCCACAGCAAATGCGCACTGGCTATCTGTTCTCCACATGGTGATGTGTGTGTTTCGGGGCCGCTCTTCCAGCTCGTCCCACCCGCTCCTTCCCCATGTTGTCCACAAGTCTGTTGCCTATGTCTGTGTCTCTATTGCTGCCCTGCAAAAAAGTCAGCAGCTCTGATTATGCCTCTGCCTTCCAGCCCTCCTTCTGGAAAATCCTACGGAGAATCAGAAGGCATGGAAAGGGCCAAAATCCTGCTAGTCTGGCAGGTGGGGGCACCTGCTTTAGTAGACCTGGATTTAAGCAGTTAGAGTGCCCTTTACCTAAACCCTCCAACTGGATGGGGATGTTCTTAGGTTATAGCATGGCTGGGCTGGGTCTGCCCACGACAATTCTGTTGCCCATTTTAAATCAGGTCAAGCAACGGTCCCCCTAAAACACACACACAGCATTACCAGTTATTGACCTCCAGTTTTCATGTAGGAGAAGGCAATGGGAACCCACTCCAGTACTCTTGCCTGGAAAATCCCATGGATGGAGGAGCCTGGTACGCTACAGTCCATGGGGTCGCTAAGAGTCAGACATGACTGAGCAACTTCACTTTCACTTTTCACTTTCATGCACTGGAGAAGGAAATGGCAACCCACTCCAGTGTTCTTGCCTGGAGAATCCCAGGGGCGGCAGAGCCTGGTGGACTGCCGTCTGTGGGGTTGCACAGAGTTGGACACGACTGAAGCGACTTAGCAGCAGCAGCAGCAGCAGTTTTCATGGGGGGATAGATTTAGTGTCTTATAGATGAGGTGCATCCTGTTCTTCCAGATCCCATTAAAAAAATGAAGGTGTGTAAATAGCCTGTAGTGACCTCCTGGCTTAGAGATCCTCTCGTGTCTTTCCCAGCGGGTCTAGGAACCACTAGAAGTGGAATTAAAGTTTAATCATCAAGAAGAATGGGTGGGGGAGGAGAGGAGGAAAAGAAAAGGAAAGGGGCGAGGATTGGGGAGGGAGAGGTAGGAGGGGGAGGAGGGGAAAAGGAGGAGACAGAGGAGGAGGGGAGCACAGAGAGGACTCGGGGAGGAAAAAGGGGAGGATGGAGGGAGGAGGGGGGAGGGGAGAAGGAGGAGCCAGAGGAGGAGGGGAGCAGGGGGAGGACTCAGGAGGAAAAGGGGGAGGATGGGAAGGGAGGAGGGGGGAGGGGATCAGGAGGAGACAGAGGAGGAGGGGAGCACAGGGAGGACTCGGGGAGGAAAAGGGGGAGGATAGGGAGGGAGAGGGAAGAGAAGAGGAGGAGGGGAGCAGGGGGAGGAGGGGGGAGGAGGAGGGAGGAGCAGGGAGGAGGAGGGAGGATCGGGGAGGAGGAGAAACTTATTTCTGACCTGGTGGGTCTGTTTCTCTATGCAGATGCCCACTCACAAAAAGTACCTGCTTTAGCTCCACCTCTGTTACTCCCATCTCTGTAATTTAAAGGTTCTCTTGGGATATATTCCTGAAATAGAATAATTAAAGAATAGGTACATTTTTAGGTTTCCTCTGCTGCTGCTGCTGCTAAGTTGCTTCAGTTGTGTCCTACTCTATTTGACCCCATACATGGCAGCCCTCTACATATTATCAAATTGGCTTCAGGCAGGCCTATGTCATCTGAGTTAAATTCACCCGTTCCAGTCCACTTTAGTTCGCTGATTCCTAGAATGTCAACATTCACTCTTGCCATCTCCTGTTTGACCACTTCCAATTTGCCTTGATTCATGGACCTAACATTCCAGGTTCCTATGCAATATTGCTCTTTACAGCATCGGACCTTGCTTCGATCACCAGTCACATCCACAGCTGGGTATTGTTTTTGCTTTGGCTCCATCCCTTCATTCTGGAGTTATTTCTCCACGATCTCCAGTAGCATATTGGGCACCTACCGACCTGGGGAGTTCCTCTTTCAGTATCCTATCATTTTGCCTTTTCATACTGTTCATGGGGTTCTCTAGGCAAGAATACTGAAGTGGTTTGCCATTCCCTTTTCCAGTGGACCACATTCTGTCAGACCTCTCCACCATGACCCGTCTGTCTTAGGTGGCCCCACACGGCGTGGCTTAGTTTCATTGAGTTAGACAAGGCTGTGGTCTGTGTGATCAGATTGGCTAGTTTTCTGTGATTGTGGTTTCAGTGTGTCTGCCCTCTGATGCCCTCACAACACCTACCATCTTACTTGGGTTTCTCTTACCTTGGACGTGGGGTATCTCTTCATGGCTGCTCCAGCAAAGTGCAGCTCCTGCTCCTTACCTTGGATGAGTCGCCCCTTCTGACCTTGAACGTGGGGTTGCTTCTCTCGGCCCTCGTGTGCCCGTGCAACCACTGCTCCTTGGACATGGGATTGCTCCTCTTGTCCATAATGCTCAAAATTCTCTAAGCCAGGCTTCAGCAATACATAAGCCGTGAACTTCCTGATGTTCAAGCTGGTTTTAGAAAAGGCAGAGGAACCAGAGATCAAATTGCCAACATCTGCTGGATCATCAAAAAAGCAAGAGAGTTCTAGAAAAACATCTATTTCTGCTATATTGACTATGCCAAAGCCTTTGACTATGTGGATCACAATAAACTGGAAAATTCTGAAAGAGATGGGAATACCAGACCACCTGACCTGCCTCTTGAGAAACCTGTATGCAAATCAGGAAGCAAGAGTTAGAACTGGACATGGAACAACAGACTGGTTCCAAATAGGAAAAGGAGTACGTCAAGGCTGTATATTGTCATCCTGCTTATTTAACTTATATGCAGAGTACATAATGAGAAACGCTGGGCTGGAAGAAGCACAAGCTGGAATCAAGATTGCTGGGAGAAATATCAATAACCTCAGATATGCAGATGACACCACCCTTATGGCAGAAAGTGAAGAGGAACTAAAAAGCCTCTTAATGAAAGTGAAAGAGAAGAATGAAAAAGTTGGCTTAAAGCTCAACATTCAGAAAACTAAGATCATGGTATCTGGTCCCATCACTTCATGGGAAATAGATGGGGAAACAGTGGAAACAGTGTCAGACTTTATTTTTTTGGGCTCCAAAATCACTGCAGGTGATGATTGCAGCCATGAAATTAAGAGATGCTTACTTCTTGGAAGGAAAGTTATGACCAGCCTAGATAGCATATTCAAAAGCAGAGACATTACTTTGCCAACAAAGGTCCATCTAGTCAAGGCTATGGTTTTTCCAGTGGTCATGTATGGATGTGAGAGTTGGACTGTGAAGAAAGATGAGCACCAAACAATTGATGCTTTTGAACTGTGGTGTTGGAGAAGACTCTTGAGAGCCCCTTGGATTGCAAGGAGATCCAACCAGTCCATCCTAAAGGAGATCAATCCTGGGTGTTCATTGGAAGGACTGATGCTGAAGCTGAAATTCCAATACTTTGGCCAGCTCATGTGAAGAGTTGACTCATTGGAAAAGACTCTGATGGTGGGAGGGATTATGGGCAGGAGGAGAAGGGGACGACAGAGGATGAGATGGCTGGATGGCATCACCGACTCATCCATCACACAGATGGATGTGAGTTTGAGTGAACTCCGGGAGTTGGTGATGGACAGGGTGGCCTGGCATGCTGCAATTCATGGGGTCACAAAGTGTTGGACACGACTGAGCGACTGAACTGAACTGGACTGAGGCTTATGTCATTTTACTTACTCCCCATAGGTTAATGAGGGGGCCTCATTTTCTAGTGTTTCTTAAAATCTTAGCCAGCTTATTAGGTAGAAAAGGATCTCTGTTTGTTGCTGGAATTTTTTCATTTTTAAAATTACAAACTATTCTATCATTTCAATAAGATTTTAATAGAACTGCTATATTCTGTCTTCTGTTCCATTAAATAGCACTTTGGAGGTTAATAAAGAAATGTCTGACCCACTCCTTGCCCTCATATATTAGGGAAGTTAACTATATTCTCAACAGCCTTGAAACAGGGAACAATAGAAGACCTGCAAAAATGTGTAGATCTGAGAGAATGAGGACAGGTTCATGGTCCATGTAAACAGACTTCATGGAGGAGGTGTGATGAGTACTAGGTCCACAAGATAGAATTTGAGTACGTGGAGCAGATGAGGCCGAATGCTGCATGTGGGAGTTCAGGCAAGAGCAGAGAGCAAAGGCTTGAGTTCACAATGGACAAGGCAGGTGTGTCAGTTCAGCGTCTCAGGGAAGCAGCACCAAAATAGAACTGAATGTACAAGGATTTGATTAGCGGAAGCACCTGCGAGAAAACGTTGGAAGGAGCCGAGATAACCATCAGGCTATGATGCAGATTCCACCCTGAGTGAAGCAAGAGGGGAAAAAGGTTGAGTGGCAGCGGCCTAGATTTCCTGCAGGCACAAGACCCTAGCAAGCATGGCCTTCGTGCAAGCGTGATGATGGATTTAATAGCACAGCAGTTGGCACCCCCAGTTAATTAGCTCCCTGTCATTGCTGGTCTCTGAGGTGTATCCTCTTGGCTGCTGCAGCACAATGAGGAAGAGTGAGGAGCTAGGCCTGAGGGCGGGGTCCATTCACCGGCGGTGGAGAGGCACCTACCTCCACCTCTGAGGGATCTCTTAGTTTCTCTGACTGTACGGAGAGCATGATGGTGAGGGAAGCTTTAATAGTACTTCACCCCTCCTGCCACCCAGGCTGGGAAAGTAGAAGCTCTGCTGGCTGTGATGAGTGGGCTTGGGGCCACCATCCCTCCTTCCAGTGTGCTTTCCTAGAGAACCGTTCCATTGTAGCTGTTGTTCTACATGCAAATTATGATTTGCCTGTTATTTGCGCTGTTGGGAGATGGGCAGGATGGGAATGAGAGGCCATCCTTCTGCTGTGTTTAGATGTTTTCTGTTAATTGAGGTCTGAAGACTTCCAGTTTTTATGTGAGGACATTCCGGAGTGTTCAGTCTCCACTTCAAGAGTTGAATAAGCTTTAAGAGTTGTGGGGGGAACTTCCCAGGCAGTCCAGTGATTAAGACTTCAGGCTTCCACTGTAGGGGACCCCAGTTTGATCCCTGGTGGGGGAACTAAAATCCCTCATGCAGTGCTGCTGCTGCTGCTAAGTCGCGTCAGTCGTGTCCAACTCTCTGCGACCCCATAGATGGCAGCCCACCAGGCTCCCCTGTCCCTGGGATTCTCCAGGCAAGAACACTGGAGTGGGTTGCCATTTCCTTCTCCAATGCATGAAAGTGAAAAGTGAAAGTGAAGTCGCTCAGTCGTGCCCGACTCTTAGCGACCCCATGGACTGCAACCTACCAGGCTCCTCCGTCCATGGGATTTTCCAGGCAAAAGTACTGGAGTGGGATGCCATTGCCTTCTCCACTTCATGCAGTGAGGTGTGGCCAAAAAAAAAAAGAATTTTCACCCAGTGCCTATAGTTTATGTTAGGCTTCATTCTTTTTTTAAGTCTTTATTGAATTTGTTAGACTTTCTGTTTTCTGTTTTTGTTTTTTGGCCACAAGGCATGTGGGATTTTAGCTTCCTGATCAGGGATCAAGCCCTCATCCTCTGTATTGGAAGGCAAAGTCTTAACTGCTAGACCACCTTCACTCTTGGTGGTGTTCTTTGGATTTTGACATTGTATAATGGCATTTTTTCACCATGATAGTATTCTCCAGAGTAGTTTAACTGCCCTATAAATTCTCTGTGCTGTATGTATTCATCTCCCTAACCCCCTGACCCTGGGCAATCACTGATCTTTCTACTGTCTCCTTAGTTTTGCATTTTCCAGACTGTAGCTGGACTCATATAGTGTGTACTCTTTTTGGATTGGCTTCTTTCATATATTAACATACATTTAGGTTTCCTGCCTGTTTTTCCAAGGCTTAATAGCCATTATGTTTTAGTGCTGAATAACAGTCCATTACATGGATATACCACAGTTTGATTATTCATTTATCTACTGAAGGACATGTCAGTTGCTTCCAGTGATTTTGTAAATACCCAATTTCCTGTGTTAAATACCTTCATGTTGAAAATACCTAGAGTGGTTATTTCCTGTGCTTTATACTCTAACATACAGGTCGCTGCCCCTGCTAAGTTACTTCAATCATGTCTGACTCCGTGTGACCCCATAGACGGCAGCCCACCAGGCTCCTCTGTCCCTGGGATTCTCCAGGCAAGAATACTGGACTGGGTTGCCATTCCTTCTCTATATGTACAGGAGAAGGTGTCTATTAAGATATCATAGATACTGTTTGTGTGGAGTAGAAGTCACAACAAAATGGGGCCCAGCTCAGACACGTGTTTACTTGACCATTGATTTTCTAATTTATATCTTCATCATGTCAGTTAGTCTCATCAGACACCTCCATTTTGTTCTGCTCCCTGTGAGAGTGAAGAGATTAACATCACTGACTAAGCTCAACAAAGAATTCAGAGTCTAAGGTTCAGGCTTCACTAACAGAACAAACGTCACTGGGCTCCTTCTGCCCCTGTGTCTTTGCTCTTATCAGTTCAGTTCAGTCGCTCAGTCATGTCTGACTTTTCGCGACCCCATGAACCGCAGCATGCCAGGCTTCCCTGTCCATCACCAACTCCTGGAGTCCACCCAAACACATGTCCACTGAGTCAGTGATGCCATCCATCTCATCCTCTGTCGTCCTCTTCTCCTCCTGCTCTCAGTGTTTCCCAGCATCAGGGTCTTTTCAAATGAGTGAGCTCTTCGCATCACGTGGACAAAGTATTGGAGTTTCAGCTTCAACATCAGTCCTACCAATGAACACCCAGGACTGATCTCCTTTAGGATGAACTGGTTGGATCTCCTTGCAGTCCAAGGGACTCTCAAGAGTCTTCTCCAACACCACAGTTCAAAAGCATCAATTCTACGGCGCTCATCTTTCTTCACAGTCCAACTCACATCCATACATGACCACTGGAAAAACCATAGCCTTGACTAGACGGACCTTTGTTGACAAAGTAATGTCTCTGCTTTTTAATATACTGTCTAGGTTGGTCATAACTTTCCTTCCAAGAAGGAAGCATCTTTTAATTTCATGGCTGCAATCACCACCTGCAGTGATTTTGGAGCCCAAAAAACAAAGTCTGACACTGTTTCCCCATCTATTTCCCATGAAGTGATGGGACCAGATGCCATGATCTTCGTTTTCTGAATGTTGAGCTTTAAGCCAACTTTTTCAGTCTCCTCTTTTCACTTTCATCAAGAGGCCCTTTAGTTCTTCTTCAATTCCTGCCATAAGGGTGGTGTCATCTGCATATCTGAGGTTATTGATATTGCTCCCGCAATCTTGATACCAGCCTGTGCTTCATCCAGCCCAGCATTTCTCATGATGTTACTCTGCATATAAGTTAAATAAGCAGGATGACAATATACAGCCTTGACGTACTCCTTTGCTCCTATAGATAGTTCTTTACTCAGTTCTAAGGGTACACTGAGCCTTTTCTCATCTCAGAGTCTTTCCCATTTGTGTTAGGGATGCCCTTCCTTCAGTTCACCATATGTCTGAACATTTTGCCTCCTTCAGGTTTTAGTTCAAATGTTAACTTCCTTATAAAATGTTGTTATATAACAACAACTCTCATTGTTGTTTTCTAAGACATCTCCCTTTTTTGCAGAACTGTGCTTAGTTGCTTGGTTGTGTTGAACTCTTTGCGACTCTATGGACTGTAGCTGCCAAGCTCCTCTGTCCATAGGATTCTCCAGGCAAAAATGCTGGGGTGGGTTGCCATGCCCTCCTCCAAGGGATCTTCCCAGCTTAGGGACCAAACCCAGGTCTCCTGCATTGCTGGTGGATTCTTTACCATCTGAGCCCCCAGGAAAGCTATAGAATACTGGAATGGGTAGCCTATGTCTTCTCCATGGGATCTTCCTGATCTAGGAATCGAACCCGGGTCTTTACCAGCTGAACTACCAGGGAAGCCCAGAAAGTTTAAACAGGGTCTTTCTATGTTACGCCGGATAGAATGCAGTGGCTATTCACAGATGCGATCCCACTACTGATCAGCACAGGAGTTTTGACCTGCTCTGTTTCTGACCTGGGGGGGTTCACCCCTCCTTAGGCAACCTGGTGGAAATATACTTAATTCATGCTGTAAAGATGTCAAGCTTTACTTCTGATCAAGCAAAAGATCTGCCCATATTCCACCAGTTAAACATGAGGGGCAATATAGAAGGGAATTTGTTTGTATTATCTGTTGCTGTATAACAAATCATTTCAAAAATTGGTGGCTTAAGACAACAATTGGTGATCAACTCGCACAATTCTGTAAGTTACCTGATTTGAACTGGATGGTTCTGCTGGTCATTCTTGGGGTTTTTCATGTAGCTGCTGCCAGACAGTGGCTAGTCCTAGCACATCCAAAATGGCTTTATTCACCTGGCTGGTGCTTTGGCAGGGATGGTTGGAAGATGGGAGCCAGACGCTGGGATGGCCAGACTTCTATTTTTCATGTGGTCTTGGGGCCTCTCCCTGCTCCCACTGCTGTGTTATGTCTCCATGTGCTTTCTCCAGCAGGGTAGCTAAACTTCTTACATGGTGGCCTACACTCCACACAGCACGAAAGCAGAAGCTGCCCACCTCAAGGCATACAACATCATTTCTGTCACATCTTTTGATTAAAGCAAGTTACAGTCCTGACCCAGATTCCACGTGGAAGGGGACTATACAAGGATGTGAACACCAGGAGACTTGGTGCAGTAGGGTTCATCTTTACTTACTAGCTATCACAGTGCTTGAACATTGTCAGTCAGTGGACTTTGCCAACATTCATTAAGCTGGCTGATGAGTAATAATGGTGAGCATTTATGATGGTGGTGGTGGTGATGATGAGAATGATAAATGAGGATTCTATCTGCAGTTTTACTCCTTTGAAGTTGAGGTAGTTCACAGGAAAACCATAGGAAGATTCTCTAAGAACTGGCAGCCAAATGACCTAAGAATCAAAAAAGTTAAAAGCCACACGTGATAAATGATGTTAGTCATCTGGAAAAGTTTTTAGGACTAAAGTATAAGTCATTCAAGAAGAAAAGTAATCACTAAATTTCATAAATAGGAAGGTATTGATAACAAGAGTTTTAACAGGGAACTGGGTTGTATATCAGAATAAAGTGGATTAAGGAGTAAGTGGGACATGGCAACAGGGCAGAACAAGGGTAACAAATTTTTCAAGCTATGTAGCCAGCGGCTCAGAGGCATTATTGGTGAGAAAGGAAATAGGTATAATCTTTTTGGATGGTAACTAGGTAGCAAATAGTAAAAGCCTTGAATGTATTAGTATCTTTTGATCTAGTTATTCAGCTTCTAAGAGATCAGCTTAGTGAAATCATTAGACATATGCAAGGATTTATATACCAGGAAACTCACTTAAGAAATATTTTTGTTTTATTGTGAAATATATCTTATACACAGAAGCATGTCCAAAACACTGGAGCTTACTTTAAAGAATAGTAATAAAGTAAGTGCTTGTATAGCCATCATCCAGGATACAAGTAAACGATTTCTCCCCCTGTGTCTTTTCCTAATTTCACGCCTCTCTTCCCCACCATGGATAATAATCATCCTAACCTTTGAACAATAACTTCTTTGCTTTTTATTTTAATTTCACTACCTTGAATATATCTCTACGTAATACAATGTTTAGTTTTGTCTTTTTCAAATTTAATATAAATGCAATCATGCTGTTTGTGTTCTTCAACAATTTGCTTCTTTTGTTCTCCATTATGTCTTTAAGATACTTCATTGTTGAGGAGTGTGGATCCAGTTCATTCATTTCTACTGCTATATAATATTTTTCTTCTCTATCTTGATAGATATTTGATTATTTATTTTATTTTTGCTCTTATGAGCAAAGCTGATAAAAACACTTACTCACATTTTCTTTCACACATGTACAAGAACTTCTCTTGAGTATAATCAAAGAGATGGAACAACTAGATTGGCATATAGTCAGCTTTCCTAAAAATGCCAAACTGTTTTCCAAAGTGACTTTACTAATTTGCATTTTGATGTATGAAAGTTTGAGTTGTGCTGCATCCTCATCAGCACTTGAAATTGTCAGACATTCTTGCTTTTGCCAACCCAAGGTACAGAATGGTGTCTGTCAAGCAGAAGACTGTGCACCCCTTGCCAATGCCTGGGCTGGGGGTGGGGGGACTCCAGCTCCACAGTGGATAGCAGAGGTCATGACGGTGCCAACCACCAGAAATAGAGATCCAAATACGTTTGCCCATTGTATCTTGGTATTGGAGTCACCTAGAAAAATACAACGCAGTCAAGCGTGAATGGAATGTTTTCACACTCAGAGAAAACAACAGACTAAAATCAGCTCTAATAGCGTGTGTTGGTTTCCCATGGCTGGGGGACCCCTTAGCAGCCAGTACAGGGCAACTGGCCTACATGCCAGTGGCCCTCTTGTGCCACAGCCTGTGTGTGTTAGTTGCTCAGTCCGACTCTTTACGATCCCACGAACTGTAGCCCGCCAGGCTTCTCTGCCCGTGGAATTCTCCAGGTAAGAATACTGGAGTGGGTTGCCATTCCCTTCTCCAGAGGATCTTCCCGACCCAGGGATCGAACCCCAGTCTCCTGTATCCCAGGCAGATTCTTTACTGTTTGAGCTACAGGGAAGCCCTGTGCCACAGTAGGAGGACCCTGACCCCCGTGGAGTCTGAAAACTAGACACATGAGATCACTGATACACATGCTCAAGCAGAACAAACGAATATAGGTTGAGCCCAAAACCAGGAAAGGTAATCCCTCAAAAGTAGTTAAGTCTGGCAAGGTCATGCGGGCTCCTTATCTCTCAGTAAGGAGGTGTTCCAGGCCTAAGGCCCCTTCTTATGTGGCTAAGCAAGACTGAAAGACTGTGCACCTCAGACAGGCTTCCCCAACAGCATCTTGTTGTGTTCATGAAGAATGCAATTCATATTTAATACAGTTCACGCATTTGAACTATACAACTCCATGCTATCTAATATGTTCACATAGTTGTGCAATCATTACCACTAGCTAATTTTTGCAACATGCTTATTACCCTAAAAGTGAAAGTGAAAGTGAAGTTGCTCAGTCGTGTCCGGCTCTTTGTGACCCCGTGGACTGTAGCCCACCAGGCTCCTCCGTCCATGGGATTCTCCAGGCAAGGATACTGGAGTGGGTTGCCATTTCCTTCTCCAGGGGATCTTCCCAACCCAGGGATCAAACCCAGGTCTCCTGCATTGCAGGCAGATGCTTTAACCTCTGAGCCACCAGGGAAGTCCTATTACCCTAAAGGTAATCCTATATCCATCAGCAGTTACTTCCCTATTACCTCCAGCGCTTGACTAATCACTTCCTGGTTCTATAGGTTTTCTATTCTGGACATTTCATACAGATAGAATTACATAATATGTGGCCTTTGATGATTGGCTTTTTTCACATTTCCAAGTTTCCAAGTTTCAAAAAGGTTGTAACACATATCAGAACTTCATCATTTATTTTTATCTTATCAATAATAAACCATTAGATGGCTATATTAAATTTTATAATAAATGTTTTATGATGAATGTTTATTCATTCATCAGTTGATGAACATTTGGGTTGTTTACTTTCTTATCGTGGAATACAAGATCTTGGAACACTTTAATGCTGTTTATTCCTCTCATGACTTCCATGAAACTGTTATATGTATTTTAATTTTAAATTATCATTGTTTACTCCATTTTAAAATGTAAACAATTTAAAATAATTGCATAGAAATCATATGGGGGATAAATGGAGTTAAAGTGTTCTAAGATCTTTAACTTTACAGTAGGAAATTAAATATATTAATTACAAAGACTGGTACATAGGTTGTGGCTTTATAGTTAATTTTTTAATTTATGCACATAACTACCACTTCCTTATTCTTCATTTGTTTTCATTTCAGACCCTCTATTTGAGCTTAAATTTTCTCCAGTATAAATATGTATGTGTGTGTGTGTTTAAATATCAATATACCAAGAAAGTAAAATACTGTCAGTTTAGAATTTTATACCCAGTGAAATATCTTTCAAGAATGAGGGCAAAATAAAGGTGTTTGCAGATAAAAACACTGAGAGACTTTGCTAGCAGCAGATGCACACTAAAGGGCATGCTGGTGAATGTAGTTGGGCACACTGAAGATATCGTCCCACTAGCTTCTCGTGCCCACTGTGGCCAGAGGGAGCATAGATCTTAATCTATCCATTGCTCTTTTCAAAGTCAACTGACTTTTATTTCTGGCTGCTTTTAAGATTTTTGTTTGTTTGCATTTGCTCTTCTGAGTTCTGCCTTCATGTAGTCTTTGGCCTGGATATTTTTTATTTCCTTGCTCCTTGTTGCTTTTGAATATAGTTGATTTGTTTTTAGTGGGAGTATGTATTTGGTAACTTAGCCTGGAATGCTACCAGAAATAAAACATCAAGTGTAATAACACAACATTAGAAATAATCTTACTTCTGCCAAAGCAGCTACTGCTTATATAAAAGGGTACATCCTTTTGATGGAATAGTAGGTAAACATTTAACTCATCTTTTTAAAGGGAAATGCATGTCAGAAGAGCAGACTGTCTTAACTATAATCAAAGCAGGATCAAAAGTAAGAATGGAACCTGCATTTTTTGAAAGCTTCCTATGTTTTAGACTCTACTGTGTGAGTATTTATATGGACTATTGCTTTTAATATATACAACAACCCCATGCCAGAGAGATTATTGTTCCTCATCTAAAGAAAATACTCATAAAGATAATAACTTGTCCAAGACCATTTGCCAAGGACAAATAAAATTATAAATGACTGCATACATTAGCTATCTGAAGAAAAGCTACTAGCAGGAGGCCAAGAGCCAAGGAAAGATGAGAGAAAAAGTCAGGTTGGTGAGGGCAGTGCTCTGTCCACCTCTATATAAGTGGTTGGGATACTAATGGCCAATGTGATGTCTGGTTAGTTTGCCCAGCACGTCACTACAATGACATCAGATAATTCTAGAGGCATGGAGCACATCCACTTACTCTCCCAACTCTCTTCCCACGACCATCAGCTACCTTCTGACATCATATTTTTCTGCAGATGAAAGGATCCGTACCATTTTAACTATCTCGACAGTCATATTCTCACTCTAAATTAATACCTTAGGTTTGAATTTATTCATCAGTCCCTTGTAAGCTGGATCATGTGAACCCATCCCTCTGTGCTTTATCACTTCTTGGTGCTTTGACAAAGTTGAGTTTCTGGACTTGCAAAGCTGAGAACTAAATCCTGCACCAAGGGAACTCAAGGTGGCTCCCAGGGAGCCCCTCAATGGCAGCTGGTCAGTCTATCTTGTATCTTCACCTTACTTAATTTAAGGGCAGTTTGAATAAGTTGTTGAAATGTCTTCTCACTTATTGTTTTTATCTCTCACATCCAAATCCATCCTTCTATCCTTTGCAATATGATGCTGGATCTAGAATTCTGGAAACTATATTTCTTCTTTGCCAGTTCAGATCAGTTGAGTCACTCAGTCATGTCTGACTCTTTGTGACCCCATGGACTGCAGCACGCCAGGCTTCCCTGTCCATCACCAACTCTTGGAGCTTGCTCAAACTCATGTCCATTGAGTCAGTGATGCCATCCAACCTTCTCATCCTCTGTCGTCCACTTCTCCTCCTGCCCGTAATCCCTCCCAGCATCAGGGTCTTTTCCAATGAGTCAGTTCTTCCCATCAGGTGGCCAAAGTATTGGAGTTTCAGCTTCAGCAACAGTCCTTCCAATGAATGTTCAGGACTGATTTCCTTTAGGATGGACTGATTGGATCTCCTTGCTGTCCAAGAAGCTCTCAAGAGTCTTCTCCAACACCACAGTTCAAAAGTATCAATTCTTCGGCGCTCAGCTTTCTTTATGTCCAACTCTCACATCCATACATGACTACTGGAAAAACCATAGCTTTGACTAGACGGACCTTTGTTGGCAAAGTAGTGTTTCTGCTTTTTAATAAGCTGTCTAGGTTGGTCATACCTTTTCGTCCAAAGAGCAAATGTCTTTGAATTTCATGGCTGCAGTCACCATCTGCAGCGATTTTGGAGCCCCAAAAAATAAAGTCTGTCACTGTTTCCATTGTTTCCCCATCTATTTGCCATGAAGTGATGGGACTGGATACCATGATCTTAGTTTCCTGAATATTGAGCTTTAAGCCAGCTTTTTTACTCTCCTCTTTCACTTTCATCAGAGGCTCTTTAGTTTTTCTTCGCTTCTTCGTCAGGAAGCTGGTAATGCTAGAGGAGGAAGAAGGGACTTGAACATTCCTGTGCTTCCTGAATGTTCCCTGTTTCTGTGAGCATCACACTAGTACCACTTTTCTTTTTTACCCCAAAAGCTTCAGTTCCTTCCTGTAGCAGCAATTCAATTGAGTTTTGAATTGTTCTCAACATTATTACAAAAGCAACCTGCCTTCTCAGAGATACCTGTGTAAGCTGACTGAGACTCTTTTTCCAAGGTCAGCTTCCTCCTCTGAGTTCCTAAGCTTTAATAATTCCAGTTTCCTTTCTTCATTCCCCAGTTCTAGGGGTGGTAAGTGCTTCTTACAGTTGCTCCCTCTGTGACAACTCATCTTGCCTTTTCCTTTTCTTAGTTAACAACTTTATACATAGATACCAATTATATTTTCTCTGTTCTAGTAACTGGTATGATTTCCGTCTCTTAACTGTAC
The DNA here is from genome assembly GCF_032452875.1 of Bos javanicus. Classification (NCBI taxonomy): domain Eukaryota; kingdom Metazoa; phylum Chordata; class Mammalia; order Artiodactyla; family Bovidae; genus Bos; species Bos javanicus. Next base: position 8,925,601 of record NC_083877.1, on the reverse strand, counting down.
CTTGAATGATACAGATGTATATGAGCTGCAATTTTTCTGTTCTTTCTTTTATTGAAATTGGCAAGAAGACATTCACTCATGTCTCAGAATTTATATATGATTTTCAAAAAAATCAAAACCAAGATGAGTTCACATCAAGCAATTTGTCAAAATAGGAAGAAAAGTAGAAGAAATAAATGAACAATAGAGTGGCGTGTTTTGTCAGTATTTGATTCTCCCCCCCCCCCACTCTCTATAACTGAGCAGTTGTTCACAGTGCTCCAATGTCTTTTTCATAGTTCTAGAAGCCAATAAATCCCAAAATAACACCATTACAGTGAAACAAACTGCATAGCCCAAAGATAGATTTACTGGAATGATGTCAAGTGATTGTTTCCATAACACTGAGTGCTTACTTTGGGGTTTTCTTAGAGCTGAGTTGTCAAAAGGTTGTTATTTTGGCTTGAGGAAAAGCTTAAAAGGATATTCTAGGGGAAGAGAGCATGGCTTAACAATTGCTTACTTCTGGGGCTGCAGAGGGCAAAGGAAAATAACTCCAGGACAAACTATGAACAGTTTGTAGCCAAAGTTACCTCCAAGAGAAGAAACATTTAGCTGGTATGTCAAAGAAATAACCAGTACTAAGGCTTAAACCCAAGTTTGAATTTAAAAACCCTGGCTTTGTATAATTATTCAAGCTTAGATCACTGAATATTGCTGAGAAATCTAGCTGCTTTAAATCTGTTTAGGATATCCCAGTTTGAAAGGAATGGTTTGTGGTTTTTGTTTGTTTGAACACAGAGCATGCAGGGTCTTAGTTCCCCTGTGAAAGTGAAAGTGGTTCAGTTGTGTACGACTCTTTGCCACCCCAGGGACTATACAGTCTGTGGAATTCTGGCCAGAATACTGGAGTGGGTAGACTTTCCCTTCTCCAGGGGATCTTCCCAACCGAAGGATTGAACCCAGGTCTCTCGTATTGCAGGCAGATTCTTTACCAGCTGAGTCACAAGGGAAGCCCCTTAGTTCCCCAACCAGGGATTAAACCCATGCCCCCTGTAGTGCAAGTACAGAGTCTCAACTGCTGGACTGTCAGGAAGTCCCTGAAAAGGGAAGCTCCTTAAGCAGAACTACCTTACCAGCTGATCACCAGTTTATGGCATAAATTTCCTTTGTTTTCCCTGAAATCTGGAACCTCCCTCCATCACAGATCTAGGTAACACGCATGTAGCTCAAGGCTGGTTTATGGAAATAATTGTCCGTTTTTGTACATCTGCACTCAGCCAACCATAACCCATTTCAGAGAAATTGCTCACTGTACCTTCTTTCTTTAAAATGTATTTCATTATTAATAATATATGTGTGTGTTAGTTGCTCAGTCATGTCTGACTCTTCACGATACCATGGATTATAGCCCACCAGGCTCCTCTGTCCATGGGATTCTCCGGGCAAGAATACTGGAGTGGGTTGTCATTTCCTTCTCCAGTATTAATAATATATGAAAGCAGCCAAATAGTCTTAAGCCTTTTTTGAGGACTATAACTACAACATGTGCAACCTTCCCCATCATGCACACTTTTCTTTTTCCCAATCACCACACCAAAGATATTTCAGTCAAATGCCACTGCCTATCTAAAGTACTTAACTTCTGATCTCTTACTACAGTCTGAACACTACCATCAGTAAACCTCCATTCTAATCTTTGTCTTGCCTCATTTACACAGGTCTTAATAATTCTCTCTCTTTTTTAATGTAAATTACCTCCCCAAACACCATCATTTTCTGTGCATGACAATGTAATTCATGTGACCACTGTAACATAAAAGTGGGAAGACAAAGGGATCTGTATGTTGTAAGGTATCTGCAGTTTACTTAAAGTGGTAAAATACTGGCTCTGAGTATACTGTAAATGGTTAGCTATGTATATTATAATTCCTAGACAACACATACACACACACACAAACACACACAAAGAGATATAGCCTAATTATAGATAAATTAAAATGAAATATTGAAGCATATTCAAATAATCTAAAGGAAGACAGACAGCAACAGTAAGGTGGGGAACAGAGGGACAAAAAATGAAGGGGACAAACAGAAAACAAATAATAATAAAATGGTTGACCTAAATCTGACCATACAATGGTTACATTAAATGTAAATGGTTTAAACACATCAGATGAAGACAGATACAGAATGGTCAGCAAATAAGCAAAATACTTTGAAGAAACTCACTTCAAATATAATTACATAAGTAGGTTAAAGCAAGAGGATGGAAAAAGATCTCCCGTATGAGCACTGATCAAAAGAAATAGGGAGTGGCTGTACCACTCCAGTACTCTTGCCTGGAAAATCCCATGGATGGAGGAGCCTGATGGGCTGCAGTCCGTGGGGTCGCTAAGAGTCGGACACGACTGAGCGACTTCACTTTCACGTTTCACTTTCATGCATTGGAGGAGGAGATGGCAACCCACTCCAGTGTTCTTGCCTGGAGAATCCCAGGGATGGCGGGGCCGTCTATGGGGTCACACAGAGTCGGACACGACTGAAGTGACTTAGCAGTAGCAGCAGTACTACGCTAAGACAAAGTAGACTTCATAGCACAGAAAATCCCCAAGGATAAAAGGATACATTACAGGTTGCTAGGGCTTCTCAGGTGGTGCTAGTGGTAAAGAACCCGCTGCCCGAGACCCAGGCTGGATCCCCGGATCGGGAAGATCCTCTGGAAAAGAAAATGACTACCCACTCCAGTATTCTTGCCTGGAGAATGCCATGAACAGAGGAGTCTGGTATGCTGTAGTCCATAGGGGTCGCACAGACTGAAGGGGTTGGACATGACTGAAGTGACTTAGCACGCATACAGGTTGGTAAAAGAGTGAATTCACCAAGACATAACAACCCTCAATGTGATTGCCCCCAACGACAGAGCTTCAAAATGCACAAAGCCAAAGTTGGCAGTACTGAAAGGAGAAAGAGACATCTATAGTTATAGTAGGAGACTTCAACATTCCTTTTTGTAATAGATAGAACTAACAGACAGAAAATCAACAAGAATATAGTACCTTGAGTATACCCATTTGACCTATTTAATCCCAAGTATATTTCTGCCTTTTTTTCTTTCATTTTTCAACTCACTCTTGCTCTCCATTTTCTTTCAGTTCCTAGCTTTATACTAAACTTATTTGTGTTTTTCACTTTTGTCTTTGTAGTTTTACATCCATTTCCAGTTGGTTACAAGAGCAAAAATAGGGATCATGAAAGTTTAAAGGCCACAGTGAGTATTTAGCTTAAACAGCTTGCAACAGCCACTGGGAACTGGTAGTTTACTCTGAAGCTTCCCTTTCTTCTTTTGAATAATTCACAAAGTATTCATACAGCCTGCTCTTATCATTTGTAACTGAGAGCTACATTATGGTCTAGAAAAGCAATGTGTCTTAAATTTTCTCCCTCACTATTTTTTATTCCTGTTAGAACAGTTAAAATGTAGTCGCTTTGGTTAGTATGGTATCCAGTCAAACTTCACCAACCATTTACAAAGAAGATTTTGTAAAACACTGATTTTTTTTTCGTCTTTACTTACAGAAATTAACTTTTATAAAGCAAAGAAAGCAAAATTACACTGTGTGTAACAGTGCAAACAACCTAAACTACATATCAGTCTTTACTGGTGGGCACTAATTTTTAGGTAATATGAGTTAAATAATAGTGAATTCCCAGTGTTTATTCCAGTGATTTGGCAAAGATAAATTCTCAAAACAACTGAACATGCTAACAAAGCCTTTTCTTTAATTTTGTTAATTTTCATCTTTATTTTCCTTTACCTCTTAGGAATTTTCTTACCTGATTTTTTTTTTTCCTATACTAGAAGAAAAATATAGACTGCAGTACTTTAAACATTGTTATGAATAATTTAAAAAATATGCCCTTCAGAGTAAAGAAAGTTCACATACATAGACTCTGCCTTGTTTGAAAATAATAATCATTTATTGAGCACTTATTACATGTTAAAAATGTGTCTATTTACATTATCGCATTTTATCATACTGTAAGCATTTCAGGGGAAAAATTAAAAGTTTATATCTTTCCCAAAGGTATATAGCTGGCATTAAATTTGATAGGCATAAATATACAATTTACACAGAATATTTTAAATGTGTTCATTGAAAAGATATTTTAATAATGCCAATAATAATAAATAATGCCAACAATAAATTTAACATGTGAAGATTTCTTTCCTTTACTGTTTGTGATAGAAAATTAGTCCAAAAATAGTTGTGTCTCAACTTACAACCCTTATATGTGGATAAGCAATGGTTTCCTTTGTAATTCTTTGCTAGTTCAATGAAAAAAATAAATGAACTTGTTCCATAATGTAACTTTATTGAAGAGCATCAATCCTGGATAATTTATTCTTTGCCTATGTGAATTAAGATAATAACAGTAAGTACTATTTACTGAGTATTTATGATGTGCCAGTGCTTGTGCCTAATCCTTCACGTACACGGTCTTATGTAAGTTTCACAGCCACCACAACCCTTTGTGGCAGGTATTTTGTTTCTACTTTACAGTAGAGGAGACTGAGTCTCAGAGAGAATTAGTAAATTGCTCAAGATTATCCAACAATGTATTGCTGAGGTCCCAATCACTGCTTTTAATAATTTCAGGAGCACTATTGTGTGACTAAGTGCCAAACACAAATACCAAAACATCTGAATAAAAAGTGGGGAAAAAAATCAATCATTAATTACTGGTTGCTGCTGCTGCTGCTAAGTCGCTTCAGTCGTGTCCGACTCTGTGCGACCCCATAGACGGCAGCCCACCAGGCTCCCCCGTCCCTGGGATTCTCCAGGCAAGAGTACTGGAGTGGGGTGCCATAATTACTGGTTCCTGGTAGGCTGCAGTCCATGGGGTCGCTAGAGTCGGACACAACTGAGTGACTTAACTTTCACTTTTCACTTTCATGCATTGGAGAAGGAAATGGCAACCCACTCCCGTGTTCTTGCCTGGAGAATCCCAGGGACGGGGGAGCCTGGTGGGCTGCCGTCTATGGGGTCGCACAGAGTCGGACATGACTGAAGCAACTTAGCAGCAGCAGCAGGTATCATATTAGACTTGCAGTTGTTTTACTGTATTTAACCAAGGTCATTATTGAATTCTGTTGCTCTAATTTCTTCTGTGGCCAAAAAGCCAAGGAAAATTGGTTAAGTTTTGTCGACTCTAAAGTTTCTGTATTATTTGGAAGCATGTAACTCTTACACAAAAAGGATTCTTAAAAATCACAACTGTATGGTTAAATGGCAATCACACCCACACGTGTGTCCAAAAAGATATGGTAATAAGGGAACAGAAATAATTGTAGTAATAATGAAAGTACAGTAATTAAATATTAGGGTAGTAATGTTGGAATTGAAAGTTGTGGAAGTTGAAATGAAATTTCTCTCCTCAATTAAGAAGTAATATCTTTATATTACCTTAAAATACTAGGGGAAAAGCTATTTCACAAAGACTCCCTTCCCATTAGCAGACTATTCTGCAGAATCTTAGTAAGATTTGCAGATGACTGCTTAATTTTTCGTTTTCTACTTTAGATTTTTAACACAAGAAGAATTCTCTAGGCCTTAAGTAGTTTACTATAATGGACAAGAAATTCTGTAGGAAGATAATTTAGAAAAGAAGTAAATAATTTAAATTTAAAAGCCTGTATGAATGGATCTTTGTGACTCAGTATTTAGAATATTCTTTTAGTAATCTAGAAACTATAATATGTTGTCCAAAAATCCTTATCTCTTTTTTTGTTGTCTTTCTAATTAATATTAAAAAAGAATATGCAATGACAGTTGAAAATATTTCATACCTAAGGAAGATATCTTATTGAAAGGAATAAGTCAGAGATACAATACAAATAAAATAGTCATACATATTTTGGCAAGAGTTTCAAACGGAACAGTCATAGATAGCTCCTGATAAACAACGCATAAAAAGATTTTATATATAGCATGTAGTCCAAAAACACCTTTCAGGTCTCTCTTGATTGACCCTGAATAAAAGTTATACTTCAGGTGACAGAAAAAAAGGTCCATTAATATTGCTCATGCATTTCAACATAAAAATGGAATAGAATCATTGACTACAGGTAGAAATGTGCAAAACTACTCAAGATAAATATGCTGCTTTGAGGCTGCACATTCACTCCACTTTTGTCTGCCAGCCTGATTTTTGAATTGGGCACTCATGGATAAAAAGTATGTGATCTGAAAAAATAGTGTGTGTCTTTTAAAAGTCAGTGTCATGTAATGTCATTCCTTTTGGCAAAATTTATGTTACATGGTGTTAGGCCATGGGCTGAGCTAATGTAACATGATGCATTAAAAACTGCATATCCTGATTGCAATATGTGTCAGAACAATGAATTGTTACATCAGATACCTGTTCAGCTGTAAATGGGGCCCTCTATAAGTCACTGGCAAAAGGATGATATTCTCCTGATGCCTGTATAGAACTCTTGGTATCTAAAACACGCAGCCTTCCGACCTCCATTCTCTGTGACATGTGGCCATTTAAGTTGCATGTTTAATACATGCATACAATGAGAACACAGCACATTATTAAAGCCACAACTGGAAACATTTTTGTTTTCATAGGCATCTTTCTTCCGAAGATCCAGTGGCTATATCTTCCCCCCTCTCCCAAACAAAGACACACACATGGAATTCTGGTGGATTCTGTATTAGTTAGAAAATCCTTTGGGCTGCAAGTAACAGGAATCACATAAACAGTAGTTTAACACATAAGGATTTGTTTTATCACATAAAATGACTAGATTCAGCAGTTAAATGATATCAGGACTGGGTATCTGAAATATCTGTCTTTTCCTCATGATTGAAAGGTGGGTGTTTTAACTCCAGTTGTTCCATCTACTTCCACTGAACAAGTGGGAAAGGGCTAGTTCCCTGTTTTTGTCCCTTTTATCAAGAAATCCAAAGCATTTCCATCAATTGCTACATGTTTCCAGTTATATCTAATTTGCCACCACTAGCTGCAAGGGAGATTTAGAAAGTAGACCCTACATGGAAACAGGTTAAGAAGAAAGGTTTGGAGAATGAGTGTTCGGTAAGCCAGCTAATAATGTCTACTGTAGATGCCCCTGACAATTTATAAATAGAGCAGAAAATAGTAGGGGGAAAATTTTAAAGAATAATCAATTCACATGGTAAAATTTTAATATTGACTTCCTTCTCTCTCTCTCTCTTTAGTTGCTAAGTCATGTCCAACTCCTGTGACCCCATGGACTGTAGCCCTCCAGGTTCCTCTGTCCGTGGGATTCTCCAGGCAAGAATACTAGAGTGGGTTGCCATTTCCTTCTCCACTTCTACTTCACCCTATACACAAATATTGATTCTAGTGGAATGTGAATATAAGTGTGAAAGATAAAAAAATATATCTTCTGTAATAAAACATAGGATAATATCTTCATGATGTATGTAGGCAAAGATTTCTTAGATATAATACAAAAAGCACTCACCCTCAAGGGAAGAATGTAGTCACTGGATGACTAAAACCTGTATCTAAAATCAAGCACTTCTGTTCATCCAGCATACCGCTCAGAGAATGAGAAGGGAAGCCGTACAGCCATGTTGTTGCCCCTGAACATTCTTATACATGTCTTTTGGGAAACAAAAGTGAGCATTTGCACTAGCTCAATAATTGGCTGGAACAGAAACACAGACTTAGTGTAAATATGTGAACTGAAAGCTGTGGAAGTTTAAGGCTGACAATCAACTATGCTCCCTACAGAAGTTTCTCTTGAAGGTACACCTGAGGTGTGTATTCTCAGGGTTGCTACACTGCATTTTTCAGGGTGGAAGCGGTCTTACGAAAACAAGCTGCCACCAGATAATCTTCTCTTGGAATGGTGCCATATCAAGGGGTCAGTATTGGTTTTTCCTGCTGGCAGGTTAGCCATTTAGCAGTACAAGTAGCCAAATCAGACTTAACAAAAAGGAGCCCATGTATAAACATTTTACTAGTTATCTATGGACGTAAAATTAATTACCCCAAAAGTTAGTGGCTTAAACAGCATTTATTAGGGCTATGGGGTCTAATGTGTAGTTGCTGTGATGTTGTAATTTCATTTCATAAAACCGGATCACTAACTAGAGGGAGACACCCTGGAGAGGTTACCTAAAGAAGTACTGTTGATAAAAACGTGACCGGTCTCTTGCTTTCCTCAAAGTTAGAAATCTATGTCAGTCTCCTGTTTGACTTTTATTTAACTCAGCAAATACTTACTCTGCATCTACTTGCCATTAGGCATTAAGATTCATGCTGGAGAGACTAAGATGAACATGATGTGGTTGCTAATCTCGATGAGCTCGGAGTCAGTTGAGGGAGAATGACATGCAGAGATGGGGAGACTAAGTCCACAGCCCAGTAAGTGTGGGGAAAACAACTTGTATTTTCAGGGAAGCGGTAGCATTCTTTAATAAAATATCACCTCAGCCCTCCAAGATTATTAGTAATGGAGAAGTGCCACTCAGGGAGGAGATGGCTGGACTTTCCTCTTGTCCTGCCAGATTCATGAGTCCTGGGTATCTCTCAGATCTCTTCAGGCTTCAACCATCAATGTTGATAAACTGATCGCTTACAGAATCCCCCACAGATTTATTCCTATACTTCACCTGAACCCAGGCTGGAGTCTTTAAACAGAACTCAATTAAGGTTTATGGATAGGACTTCCCTGGCAGTCCAGTGGTGCACTTCCACTGTGGGGGGTAGGTTCGATCCCTGGTTGCAGAACTAAGATCCCACGTGCCAAAAAAAAAAAAAAGGCCAAAAAAAAAAAAAAAAAAAGAATAGAAGGGTGTCAAACAGTAAGAAATGCAGCTTGCGTGGTTTCTATTCCAAATACCAGAGGGCATCTGCTTGCCTAGATCTTGCAGGCCTCCTGTGGTTAGTACTCTCCCATAGTAACAAGAAATAACCTTCTATTGGTCTACTTTCTCAAAGTCCAGACCCAAAGGAGCAAGGCACAGAGAAAGATGTGTGTGTTGGGGCCAGGGGGAGGCGGTCTTAGAGGGTGATGATGGTATGTTCCAGATTATCTTGGTAGCCCTCTTGTTGGAATGAGAAGGCTCCATGACATATTGTTAAATGGGGAAAAAAAGATTTTTAAAGCGGGATTTATTCATTCAAGAAATGTTTATTGAGTACCTACTATGTGCCAGGCATTGCTACATGCTGGGCTACAGTGGTGGATAAGTCCAACATGGGTCCTTTTTATATGAAGGTAATAGTCAAACCATTTCTGTCCTTTATCGAGCCCATCTTTGCATGAAATGTTCCCTTGGTATCTCTAATTTTCTTGAAGAGATCTCTAGTCTTTCCCATTCTGTTGTTTTCCTCTATTTCTTTGCACTGATCGTTGAGGAAGGCTTTCTTATCTCGTCTTGCTATTCTTTGGAACTCTGCATTCAGATGCTTATATCTTTCCTTTTCTCCTTTGCTTTTTGCTTCTCTTCTTTTCACAGCTATTTGTAAGGCCTCCCCGACAGCCATTTTGCTTTTTTGCATTTCTTTTCCATGGGGATGGTCTTGATCCCTGTCTCCTATACAATGTCACGAACCTCAGTCCATAGTTCATCAGGCACTCTGTCTATCAGATCTAGGCCCTTAAATCTATTTCTCACTTCCACTGTATAATCATAAGGGATTTGATTTAGGTCATACCTAAATGGTCTGGTGGTTTTCCCTACTTCAATTTCAGTCTGAATTTGGCAATAAGGAGTTCATGATCTGAGCCACAGTCAGCTCCTGGTCTTGTGTTTGTTGTCTGTATAGAGCTTCTCCATCTTTGGCTTCAAAGAATATAATCAATCTGATTTTGGTGTTGACCATCTGGTGATGTCCATGTATAGAGTCTTCTCTTGTGTTATTGGAAGAGGGTGTTTGCTATGACCACTGCATTTTCTTGGCAAAACTCTATTAGTCTTTGCCCTGCTTCATTCTGTATTCCAAGGCCAAATTTGCCTGTTACTCCAGGTGTTTCTTGACTTCCTACTTTTGCGTACCAGTACCCTATAATGAAAAGGACATCTTTTTTGGGTGTTAGTTCTAAAAGGTCTTGTAGGTCTTCATAGAACCATTCAACTTCAGCTTCTTCAGCATTACTGGTTGGGGCATAGACTTGGATTACTGTGATATTGAATGGTTTGCCTTGGAAATGAACAGAGATCATTCTGTCATTTTTGAGATTGCATCCAAATACTGCATTTTGGACTCTTTTGTTGACCATGATGTCCACTCCATTTCTTCTGAGGGATTCCTGCCCGCAGTAGTAGAGATAATGGTCATCTGAGTTAAATTCACCCATTCCAGTCCATTTTAGTTCACTGATTCCTAGAATGTCGACGTTCACTCTTGACATCGCGTTTGACCATTTCCAATTTGCCATGATTCATGGACCTGACATTCCAGGTTCCTATGCAATATTGCTCTTTACAGAATCGGACCTTGCTTCTATTACCAGTCACATCCACAACTGGGTATTGTTTTTGCTTTGGCTCCATCCCTTCATTCTTAGAATGAAGATACCAAGGGAACATTTCATGCAATTAGAGATACCAAGGGAACATTTCATGCAAAGATGGGCTCGGTAAAGGACAGAAATGGTATGGACCTAACAGAAGCAGAAGATATCAAGAAGAGGTGGCAGGAATACACAGAATTGTACAAAAAAGATCTTCACGAACCAGATAATCACCATGATGTGATCACTCACCTAGAGCCAGATATCCTGGAATGTGAAGTCAAGTGGGCCTTAGAAAGCATCACTATGAACAAAGCTAGTGGAGGTGATGGAATTCCAGTTGAGCTATTTCAAATCCTAAAAGATGATGCTGTGAAAGTGCTGCAGTCAATATGCCAGCAACTCTGGAAAACTCAGCAGTGGCCAGAGGACTGGAAAAGGTCCGTTTTCATTCCAATCTCAAAGAAAGGCAATGCCAAAGAATGCTCAAACTACCACACAATTGCACTCATCTCACACGCTAGTAAAGTAATGCTCAAAATTCTCCAAGCCAGGCTTAGCAATACGCGAACCGTGAACTTCCAGATGTTCAAGCTGGTTTTAGGAAAGGCAGAGGAACCAGAGACCAAATTGCCAACATCTGGTGGATCATGGAAAAAGCAAGAGAGTTCCAGAAAAAACATCTATTTCTGCTTTATTGACTATACCAAATCCTTTGACTGTGTGGATCACAATAAAGTGGAAAATTCTGAAAGAGATGGGAATACCAGACCACCTGACCTGCCTCTTGAAAAACCTATATGCAGGTCAGGAAGCAACAGTTAGAACTGGACATGGAATAACAGATTGGTTCCAAATAGGAAAAGGAGTACGTCAAGGCTGTATATTGTCACTCTATTTATTTAACTTCTATGCAGAATACATCATGAGAAACGCTGGGCTGGAAGAAGCACAAGCTGGAATCAAGATTGCCGGGAGAAATATCAATAACCTCAAATATCCAGATGACACCACCCTTATGGCAGAAAGTGAAGAGGAACTAAAAAGCCTCTTGATGACAGTGAAAGAAGAGAGTGAAAAAGTTGGCTTAAAGCTCAACATTCAGAAAACGAAGATCATGGCATCTGGTCCCATCACTTCATGGGAAGTAGATGGGGAAACAGTGGAAACAGTGTCAGACTTTATTTTTGGGGCTCCAAAATCACTGCAGATAGTGACTGCAGCCATGAAATTCAAAGACGTTTACTCCTTGGAAGGAAAGTTATGACCAACTTAGATAGCATATTGAAAAGCAGAGACATTACTTTGCCAACAAAGGTCCGTCTAGCCAAGGCTATGGTTTTTCCTGTGGTCATGTATGGATGTGAGAGTTGGACTGTGAAGAAAGCTAAGTGCTGAAGAATTGATGCTTTTGAACTGTGGTGTTGGAGAAGACTCTTGAGAGTCCCATGGACTGCAAGGAGATCCAACCAGTCCATTCTAAAGGAGATCAGCCCTGGGTGTTCTTTGGAAGGACTGATGCTAAAGCTGAAATTCCAGTACTTTGGCCACCTCATGCGAAGAGTTGACTCATTGGAAAAGACTCTGATGGTGGGAGGGATCGGGGGCAGGAGGAGAAGGGGACGACAGAGGATGAGATGGCTGGATGGCATCACCGACTCAATGGACGTGAGTCTGAGTGAACTCTGGGAGTTGGTGATGGACAAGGAGGCCTGGCATGCTGCAATTCATGGGGTCGCAAAGAGTCACGACTGAGCGACTGAACCGAACTGAACTGAGAGCTGGAAAGTGACTCTAGGCAGTTTGGCCCCAGAGTTCATGCTTTTAACCACTACTCTGAATTCCTGACACTGGGAAACATTCTGCCTATCCCCTATCTTTAGGCATGGGGCCAAACACTATGATCTTAACGCATAGCCTCAAGCATACAGTATAGACACATAGACACAGATGAAACACACACTGCGGGCCTGGCCATGTGCTGTGTGCTCAGGTGCTCAGTCATGTCCAGCTCTTTGCGACCATTTGAACTGTAGGTCGCCAGGCTTCTCTGTCCATGGGATTTCCCAGGCAAGAATACTGAAGTGGGTTGCTGTATCCTTCTCCAGGTGATCTTCTGGACCCAAGGATCAAACCAGCGTCTCCTGTGTCTCCTGCGTTGCAGGCAGATTCTTTACCTGCTGAGCCATTCATTGGGGAAGGCCTGAGCATAGGATTGGGTGTATACAGCAGCAGCAAAGGTCTTTTGGCTGGTATATTACATTTATTTATTACTGGTTCACACATACAAGATCATTAAAACAAAGGGAAAAAAAAGCAAATGGGTGGAGGCAGAGTTGGGGGTTTGGTGAGATAGTAGGTATTTACATCAAAAACCTAGGCTGAGGGAAAAGCTGCAAAAAGTGCAAAACTGAGGTCTGAGGTTCTGGAAACCATGGCAAAAAGCAAAGAATGAAGTGTTACAAAGTTTTTGTTGCCTGACTGAAGGAAGATCCTTGACAGTAGCAAGAACCCTAGCTTCACAATCTTTTGATGTTTGGTTTTACTGTTATTGTTTCTTTGGCTTAAGGGGTTACCTAATAACTTTATATTAATGATCTACTGGATTTCTGATTGTAGCATTTTGCTGTGGTGAGTCCCATTGTTGTTTTTTTTTTTTCTTCTGTTTTTTACTTTTACTCCTCCCATCCCATATGTCATAGCTCTACTGTGTCACTTGAAATTGTATTTCCGTATGCCAACCAGTACGATGACAATATTTATTGAATTTAACACCTGCTGTATACTGAACACAGGAGGAGATTAGGAGAGGAAGATTTATAGAAGACAAGGTTTTTGTCTCTAAAGAGGCTTGTAATCCAATGAAGAGTTAAGTAAGCACATTCTCATGAAGAACTCAAACATAGATTTTAAAAAGAAAGATAACCCAAATAAAAATGAATTTTGGGTGATTCCAAAGTATCCAAGGAGCATGAAATAGACAGAGGTCAGCCTTGCTAGACTTCCTCCAGGAGGTGGTTTTCTTTTTTAAATGTTTGTTTATTTATTTAGCTGTGCCAGGTCTTACTTGCCCTGTGTGATAGCTTTCGTTGCAGCACATGGGATCTAGTTCCCCAACCAGGGATAAAACCTGTGCCCCCTGCTTTGGGAGCACCATGTTAACCACTGGACCACCAGGGAAGTCCCCAGGAGGTGCACTTTGATGTTGGATTTATACTGAAGTTCTTGAACTATCAGGGTCTTGACCTAATATCCATAGCTAGTCACAGAAGCCAGAAGGAAAGCAAGTGTAGGGAAGGGTAAAGACAGTGAGGTTTTTGAAGAATGATACCAAGAAGCTAGAAAAGAAAGGAGCACTGCCCTGCGTTCCCTGGGGGACCCCATCAGGAAGAGGGCAGATGGAGCTCACTGGAGGCCTGCCTCATTTTGTGCAATAGAGAGGTATTTTGGAAATATATCAGATCAGATCAGTTGCTCAGTCGTGTTCGACTCTTTGCGACCACATGAATTGCAGCATGCCAGGCCTCCCTGTCCATCACCAACTCCCGGAGTTCACTCAGACTCACGTCCATTGAGTTAGTGATGCCATCCAGCCATCTCATCCTCTGTCATCCCCTTCTCCTCCTGCCCCCAATCCCTCCCAGCATCAGAGTCTTTTCCAATGAGTCAACTCTTCGCATGAGGTGGCCAAAGTACTGGAGTTTCAGCTTTAGCATCATTCCTTCCAAAGAAATCCCAGGGCTGATCTCCTTCAGAATGGACTGGTTGGATCTCCTTGCAGTCCATGGGACTCTCAAGAGTCTTCTCCAACACCACAGTTCAAAAGCATCAATTCTTCGGCGCTCAGCCTTCTTCACAGTCCAACTCTCACATCCATACATGACCACAGGAAAAACCATAGCCTTGACTAGACGAAGCTTTGTTGGCAAAGTAATGTCTCTGCTTTTTAATATGCTATCTGCTGCTGCTAAGTCGCTTCAGTCGTGTCTGACTCTGTGCAACCCCATAGATGGCAGCCCACCAGGCTCCTCTGTCCCTGGGATTCTCCAGGCAAGAACACCGGAGTGGGTTGCCATTTCCTTCTCCAATGCATGAAAGTGAAAAGTGAAAGTGAAGTCGCTCAGTCGTGCCCGACTCTTAGCGACCCCATGGGCTGCAGCGTACCAGGCTCCTCTGACCATGGGATTTTCCAGGCAAGAGTACTGGAGTGGGTTGCCATTGCTTTCTCCCAATATCTAGGTTGGTCATAACTTTCCTTCCAAGGAGTAAGCATCTTTTAATTTCATGGCTGCAGTCACCATCTGCAGTGATTTTGGAGCCCCCCAAAATAAAGTCTGACACTGTTTCCGCATTTATTTCCCATGAAGTGATGGGATCGGATGCCATGATCTTCGTTTTCTGAATGTTGAGCTTTAAGCCAACTTTTTCACTCTCTACTTTTACTTTCATCAAGAGGCTTTTGAGTTCCTCTTCACTTTCTGCCATAAGGGTGGTGTCATCTGCATATCTGAGGTTATTGATATCTCTCCTGGCAATCTTGATTCCAGCTTGTGCTTCTTTCAGTCCAGCGTTTCTCATGATGTACTCTGCATAGAAGTTAAATAAACAGGGTGACAATGTACAGCCTTGACGTACTCCTTTTCCTATTTGGAACCAGTCTGTTGTTCCATGTCCAGTTCTAACCATTGCTTCCTGACCTGCATACAGATTTCTCAAGAGGCAGGTCAGGTGGTCTGGTATTCCCATCTCTTTCAGAATTTTCCACAGTTTATTGTGATCCACACAGTCAAAGGCTTTGGCATAGTCAATAAAGCAGAAATAGATGTTTTTTCTGGAACTCTCTTGCTTTTTTGATGATCCAGTGGATGTTGGCAATTTGATCTCTGGTTCCTCTGCCTTTTCTAAAACCAGCTTGAACATCAGGAAGTTCACGGTTCACGTATTGCTGAAGCCTGGCTTGGAGAATTTTGAGCATTACTTTACTAGCATGTGAGATGAGTGCAATTGTGCGGTAGTTTGAGCATTCTTTGGCATTGCCTTTCTTTGGGATTGGAATGAAAATATAAAGCAATAGTAAAAAACTGTTGAGTATCTATTATGTGTCAACCTTCATATCTACTCTGTAAGTGAAAGTCGCTCAGTTGTGTCAGACTCTTTGCGACCCCATGGACTATACAGCATCGAATTCTCCAGGTCAGAATACTGGATTGGGTAGCCTTTCCCTTCTCCAGGGGATCTTCCCAACCCAGGGATTGAACCCAGGTCTTCCGCATTGCAGGAGGATTCTTTACCATCTGAGCCACCAGGGAAGCCCCTACTCTGAAAGTGGACATTAATTTTTCTATTTTGCATACAAGGAAAAAGGCTCAGCAATGAGGTTAAGTGGCCTACGTGTCCAGTGTCATCTAACCATTAAAGGGTAAAACCCCGAATGCCTGCGGGTTGATTTGATCACGAAGCCCAAGCTTTTTGTGTCACACAAATTTTCTAAGTGGAATGTTTAAGATACACTTGAGGTGATGACTATTTATTAGGTACATTTATCCACATAAATGCAGAGGTCTGGACTAGAGGGTAAGGCTTCTCTTAACTACGTGAGTGATGGTGTTTTATTTCTTTAAACCTGCATCATTCTGCCCTATTTACATAAAATAATGACACCGAAAATATCTTCAATTTTTGGGTTACTCCGTCCGTTAAGTAGATAATCTCGCAAAGCAATCCCATGGCCAAAGCAGCCTGTCCGGGGAGACACTGAAGTTTCCCCAAAGCCCAGATTGCGGAGACGCGGGAAAAGTGTTAACTTGTATCCACACTAAAAGGAGGCTTGTTCAAGAACTAAAAGAGAAGCGATTCGAGCTAGACGAGGGCAGGTTCGCGACCAGGGAACTGGGTGGAGGCAGGGCAGGGCGGTAAGCGGCGACCGGCCCGCGGCCCACTGTCCCCCCGCCCCCGGCCCGCGGGAGTGTGGAGGCAGGGCAGGGCAGGGCGGTAAGCGGTGAGCGGAGCCGGGGCCGCGGCGGGGTGTGCGCACGCGCGCCGGGCAGCGCCGGCTACGCCGACAGACCCGCCTCCTCCGCGCGGTCTCCCTCCACGGTTACCCCGGTTCTCAGCCCCTCCTTTCCGCGGCGCTCGAGGGACCATGGCCGATCCTCGCGTAAGGCAGATCAAGATCAAAACCGGCGTGGTGAAGCGGTAAGGAGCCGGAAGCGGCGCCGCGACTGCTGCCTCCTCTCCCTCACCTCACGGCGGCCCGAGGGGCCCGGCGGAGCGCAGGCCCGAGGCGGGCCCCGGGCTCCAGGCCTCACGTGGGGCTCCGCGGCCGGTGGGCTCGGGGCGGGGACGGAGGGGGCGTGCGGGTGCCCGAGCCCGCCGGCCTGGCCCCTCCGCACCCCGCGCCCGTTCCTTCGAAAGCCCGGCGGGGCAGAGGCAAGCGTCCCTGGGCCGCACCCCTCCCGCGCCCGCGGCCGAGGAGACGGAGGGCGGCGGCCCGGCCCACTGCGGTCGTGCTCCGGGTCTCCCCGGAGAACCTGGCCGGAGGGGGCGCTTCCAGGACTCTACCTGCGCTCAGGTGGAGGCGCGAGCCCGTTCAGAAGTTTAGGAGGGCGTCCCGAGGCCGCCTTCATCCGAAATGGGAGCAGGCGGGCGCCCTGTCATCCAACATGGCAGGCGGGACAGTCCCAATCTGGGCCGTGAGCTTCCAGCGCTCTCGACAAACTTCCGAGGCCTTGCTCTCCCCGGCCAGCGTCCCCGCGGCTCGCCCCAGAGCCTGTAGGATAAGCAGCCATCCTGCGTAGGCCAGTCTGGTAGTTCGTCGTTATTCCAGCCGTGGTTAGACACTGGAGTGCTTGTGAGAACTTTATTGTTCAGACCCCAAAAGATCAAACTTCCAAGAGAAAAGATGAACAGCCTTCTGAAGAAGCAGGTTAATTTGGCAGTAAATCTGTCTAATCCTAGCTCTCTGGCTTCTTCCTTTTTGCACACCTTTCCTCCCTGTGTTGATATTTTTCACCAGAGGGATGACAAGGCAAAGGGGAGAATGGATTCACTTAACGAAGCTGTTGCCTCTGAGGCTTATTAGTAGAGCCTTACACTGTCCTCTCCTAGAAACTGTTATTGTTAAGGCAGTTAAGGAGACAGGATGAGTCGTAGTGAAGTGGACAGCTTTTCTGAAGTGAGACTGCTTGGGCTCCAGTCTTGATTCTGCCATGTTATGTACTGTTGAAGACATTACATCTGCCTCAGTTTCCCCCTTTGTAAAATGGAGTACCAGCCTCATGCAGTTGTAGCACCTAGTACATGTTGACTAATACTATGATTTGTATTCCTGTTTTACAAATGAGAAACTGAGCTTTGAAGTTGAAATAGAAAAAATAAACTTGTTCGGGGTCATTGCTAGTTAGTGGCAGAGCAGGCAAAGAACTGAGGTTTCTAACCTACAGTCTTTTAAGTTGCAGTGCCCCACCCCAAGGGTATTTTTTTAATGTGTGATAATAGGAGAAGAGTTGAGATGTGTAATTGAAAACATAATTTGCACTGTTACTCACCCCAGAGTTCTGTTGTTCACTTTTGTTTTGCTTACTTTGGTTATGTCATTTTTATAAATCTATTTGGCAAAATGATTTGCCATATATATCCAAAAGGATATGATGAAGAGTGCTTTAGATGGAAAGTCATGAGAAATGACTTCTTTTTTATTGAGGTATAGTTGATTTACAGTAGTAATTTTAGGTATATAACATAGAGATTCATAATTTTATTTTTTATTCTCCATTTAAAGTTGTTACATTGACTGCATTCCCTGTGCTGTCCATTCCCTTACCCACCTGGTAGCCACTAGTTGGCTCTGTGAGTCAGTTCCTGATTTGCCATATTCATTAGTGTGTTTTATTGTTTAGATTCCACATTTTATGATAACATACAGTATTTGTCTTTCTCTGTCTGACTTACTTCACTGGTCATAATGCCCTCCAGGTCCATCTATATTGTTGCAAATGGCAGAATTCCATTCATTTTTATGGCTGAGTAGTAGTCTATGGTGTCTGTGAGTGACATTTTCTGTATGCATTCATCAGTTGATGGATACTCAGGTTGCTTCCATAGCTTTGCTTTTGTAAATAATGCTGCTCTGAACATTGGGGTGCATGTGTCTTTTCAAATTTGGTGTTTTCATTTTCTTCAGATAACTACCCAGGAGTGGAATTGCTGGAGCATATGGTGGTTCTGTTTTTAGGTTTTGAGGAACCTTGATGCCGTTTACCATAGTGGCTGCAGCAATTTCCATTCCTCCCCACAGTGTACAAGGATTCCCTCTTCCCCACATCCTCACCAACATTTGTTATTTTGGGAGACACGCTGATTTGGGACATCCCAGGCGGTGCGGTGGTAAAGGACCTGCTTGCCAGTCCAGGAGACACAAGAGATGGGAGTTAGGTCCCTCGGTAGGAAAGGTTCCCTGGAGTGGAAAATGGCAACACACCCCAGTATTTTTGCCCGGAAAATTCCATGGACAGAGGAGGCTGGCAGGCTACAGTCCCTGGGGTTGGAAGGAGAGGACATGACTGGGCACAACCACAAACACTTATTTGCATAATTACGTTTCTAGGCTTTCAAAAATTCCTAAGTACGTATAGATGCTGCTCGGAAATAAAGTTTTGTTTTCATTTTATTTCAATAATAGAGCATTATCAAAGTTTAATTTTGATTCTTTATACTTACATATATTTATCATTTTAATGAAATCCTTTCATAATTTACTGTAATATCTCAAATTATAAATTAATCAAATGCCTACTGTATATTTTTTCATGGCTGTTCTGTTGGCATTTTGGTTAGAGCTTGTCTGTATGTACTGAAATGAGATATGGTTTAAAAAGCTGTAAAACTTGTATTTTAGCTTTTTATTAACCACATTTTGCCTTGGTAGGTAACTCTCAACCTGTAAATATTTTTGCTATTCTCTCTTCTGTTACTTTTTCCTGAAAATTATTTTACTTTGACTCCTTCCAACATCTGCCTTAGTATGCTGTTTTTTAGAATTCTATGTTTTACTTCAGCAAAGGAAGGAGAATAGATGAGGCATATGTGGCAACACGTTAGTAATTGTTGGAGATGAATGGTCATTTGTCTTCATTATATTCTTCTCTATATAAGTTAAACATCTTTTATTATAAAAAAGATGCATTTTTTAGATGCATTATATGCATTTTTTTTCCTCTGCAAATTTAGTTTCAGAGTCTTCTCAATTAGTTTCATGATTCAGACATGTTCTTGGTTTTATGAATTCCCGTTCATAAAAGCATTGGTTTTAGAAAGCAGTCATCTAAAATTCAATTTCTGGTCTCAGCACCTTTTTTCTAGTCAAGATGTTCATTTCCCATAGCCTCATTTATCTTCAGAAGTAACAACTTTTATTTGGAAAAAGAGATTTATAAGTCATTCAAGCCCTGAATTCCTTCAGTTTTCTTTCCAGGAATTGAAAGCCACTTAGAAATATATTCTAGGTATTAGTCCTAGAGTTCAGTTTGTGTAGGCTGTACTGGAAAAATCTAGGAGCCTGGTAGGCTGCAGTCCATGGGGTTGCTAAGAGTTAGACACGACTGGACGACTTCACTTTCACTTTTCACTCTCATGCATTGGAGAAGGAAATGGCAACCCACTCCAGTGTTCTTGCCTGGAGAATCCCAGGGATGGGGGAGCCTGGTGGGCTGCAGTCTATGGGGTTGAAAGCGACTTAGTAGCAGCGGAAGTGACTTAGTAGCAGCAGCAGCAGTACTAGGGAGGGTAAATTCTTAAGAGTTTAGTGTCTAATCAGATCTGCTAAAATTCTTCAGGTGATCAAGGAATTCCCTGTAGTGGGCTTTAATTTAGAAAGAAATCTGGGCAGGCAGATGGAATGTTACTGGAGTATGGAAACAGGCAATAAATAGATGGTGGTATTTGGCAACAGGGAGATCAAACAGTGAGTGGAAAGATGCACCTTTCAGCATGTTGGCCAAACAGTGACTTCAGACTGTAAGGAAAGAAGCCTCAACAGTGCTCTGGTCATAGAGAAACTTTGTTACCTTACATTGTAACAGAGGCAAAGGATCTGACTTCCAGAAATAGATTTCAGGAGAAGAGGTTAGATTCCTAGAAACAGGAGAGTCCAGTTACTAGGAAAGGGTTGTTAGTTAGACAGCATTGATTCTGACTTGGTGCTGAGTTTCTCACTCCTAGGACTTGCCAAATATCTCTTTCCCTGCAACATGATTGCTTTCTCAGGGATAATTCTGGCTGTGAACTATGGAGATATATGTGTACTCAGAGTGAGTAATTATACTAAGGTACTTTAAGAAGTAGCCAGTGTTCACATGTGATTCATTGTTAGTGGGTATTGGTTGGTAGGTTTGGCTCTGGCAGGCTCTTTTTAAAGATTTGAATCCATGCTCCAGATTGCTAGATCTACTTATCTGTGACTGGGTCCCAGCTAATCTGGCAGTCCTAGCAAGGATTACCAAATATGACTCCAAATTTCTTCTTTTCCAGTGCAGAACTGTACATCTGTTCTTCCCCTTCCCTTCCCCCTAGTGTCTCACTGGCATCACTTGTAGGGTTTACTTGGGACTGAAGGGTTTCCAGGATGTGGAACCTACAGTGCTGAAGTTGGGAAAGTCTCACGCAAACCAGGATGATTTCTATTAGTGCTTACATGCCTACCAAACATAGCACTGTTTTCTGTGTGCTGTGATTATGTGGAGACTATTTGATGATAGTACAACTGTGAATTAAATATTGTACTTTACTTAAGTTAAAATTTAAATGCATCCTGTAAACATGAAGTTTTGCCATAGTAGCCTTTTTTTGTATTAAATTATGGTGATTTAGAAAATAATTTTATCTGAAGAAAATGTGGCATTGTTTTTTTTCTTCTGGTTTTATTGAGATAGTTTTTTTTAATTAATTTTTAGTAGAGTATAGTTGCTTCACTGTGTTGTGTTAGTTTTTTCTGTACTGCAAGGTGAATCAGCTCTACATGTACCCCTTTCTTTGGGTTTCCTTCCCATTTAGGTCACCACAGAGCACTGAGTAGAGTTCCCTGTGCTGTATAGTATGTTCTGGTTAGTTCTCTATTTTATGCATACTATCAAAGTGCATATATGTCAATCCCAGTCTCCCGATTCTTCCCACCTCCCCTTTCCCCCTTGGTAGCCATGACACATTATTAATATTTTATAACTGAAGCTTATACGTCTTAATCTCTCCCAATTATTTCCCTCCCCCTATATGCTTCCCCTTGGGCAACCACCTGTTCATTCTATGTTTGAGTCTGTTTCTCTTTATATTTGTTCATTTGTTCTGTTCTTTAGATCCCACATTTAAGTAAATCGTACAGTATTTGTTTTTTTTCTGACTTATTTCACTTGGCATAAGACTCTCTAAGTCCATCCATGTTGTCACAAATGGCAAGATTTCATTCTTCTTTACGGCTAATATTCCATTGTATGTGTGTATTGTGTTTATCAATCACATTTTTCTTTACCCATTCCTCTGTTCATGGACTCAGTGGAAATGAGTTTGAGCAAACTCCAGATGAGAGAGGAACCTCGCATGCTTCAGTCCATGGTGTCACAAAGAGTTGGACACAGTGACTGTTCGTTAGTGACTGAACGACAATAACAGCAACAACAAATTCATGGGCACTTTGCAAATGCTGCAAAGAACATAGGAATGTATGTATCTTTTACATTAGTATTTTTGGGTATTTTTTGATAAATACTCAAGAGTGGAATCACTGGATCATATGGTGGTTTTATTTTTAATTTTTTGAGGAATCCCATACTGTTTCCCATACTGGTTGCACCAATTTACATTTCCATCAGCAGTACACAAGGGTTCCTTTTCTCCACATCCATTGTTTTCTTTTTGACAGTAGCCATTCTGACAGGTGTGAGGGATATCTCATTGTGGTTTTAACTTGCATTTCCCTGATGATGAGTGGTGTTGAGCATCTTTTCATGTCCCTGTTGGCCATCTGTGTATCTCCTTTGGAAAAATATCTATTCAGGTCTTCTACCCATCTTTCTGTTTTTCAAATCAGGTTTTTGGTTTTTTTTTATCTTGAGTTCTGTGTGGTTTTCTGTATAGTTTGGTTATTAATCCTTTCTTTGTCAGAAATGTGTCTTTAGACAGCGTCTACAGTTCCGTAGGTGACTTTTCCCTTTTGTTGGTGGTTTGCTTTGTTGTGCAAAAGGTGTTTAGTTTGATTCGTCCTGTTAGTTTGTTTATTCTTGTTTTTATTTCCCTTGCCTGAGGAGACAGATCCAAAAAGATATTGTTAAGACTGATGTGAAAAAGTATAGTACCTATTTTTTCTTCTAGAAGTTTTATGATTTCAGATACTACTTTTAAGTCTTATTTTTGTATATGGTATGAGAAAGTAGTCCAATTTGATTCTTCTGCATATAGCTGTCCAGTTTTCTCAATACCATTTATTAAAGATACTCTTTGCCCCATTTTTCACTGAAGCAGAAGAAAAAATAGCATTTATGTTTTAAATGCTGATATGTTATTTCAGCTAAATGACATATGTCTACCATAAGTTTCCAAGTATGATTTCTGTTTATAAATAAGGATTTTTTTTAAAAAGCTGTGTTTATGGTAAATTCAAGAAATTCTTCTGCAAGACTATGTTTTCATTCATTTAACATGAAAGAGGTTATTTAATAACTTTAAGTCAACTTATTTTTCAATAACGCTTGCTAAAAATGCCCATTGGTGAGTGAATTAATTGATTAAAAATGCTTTCTGAAACATATCTTTTTATAACCATTTTAGGTTGGTAATGGCTTAAAATCCAATGTGAACAAAGAATGTTAGGGCACTGGAAATAGCTCTGACATTGGCCCATAGTTTTTCTCTGATTAAATGAAAGTGACACCAGTAGATTAGAATGAGACTAGGACAATTCACACTGCAATTGTGTTAGTTTAACTTTAACAATCTTTTAACACTCTTGTTTAAATGTAGCTGACATACCATAATTACAAATCTACAAGCCTTGATTATAGAATTTTACATCATGGATCTGTGGGGAAATTGTATTGATTTTTTTTTTTTTATAAAGCAAGGACCTTTCCCAAACTGTTGCATCTTCCCAAGTTTGTTTATATCCATACCTGTAATAAACAACTAGGTATGACATACATATTTATATATATACACCCACAGGCACACCCACACACGTATGTTGTATGGCAGGCATTAAAAAAGCACAGGAGGTAAGTAAAATTGCCACATTGTTAAGTATATATGTAACACATTAAGTGTGTAGATATGCTGTTACATATTTTATATTGACCCAAAAGTGAAAACTGGATGACACATGTACTTCGTGAAAAATACGAGTGACTCGTATGTTATATGGAGATCTTCCGCCATTAGTTGTGCTTGTCTGTTGTTTCCCCTTTAGTTGTAATTGTATAAACTCACCCCTTTTAAAGTAATTATGGCTAAAAATAGGATGGACACTATCTGGGAGAGGTTTAGGACATGGCCTTGTAAATTTTTCTTGTAAGCTTTAGTAACTTTTATATTTTAGTGTTTTCTCCTCTTCTTCCACATCATAGGCCTTTGATGTGAGTTAAAGTAAGTTCAGCCAAAATGGCCAACTTCCTACCTTGAAATTTAGCCAACTCTTTGGAATTTCTGTATCGTATCCAGTTCTCCAAAGTAGTGGTCAAAGTCATTGTCAAAATGGATTGCAGGTGGTCAGCTTTTCCCACCTTCTGCCAGCTACTTGGCAAACTGACTCTTAGGAGCTTACACAGCTGGCAACCAGATGTCTCTCTCAGCTGGAAAGGAAGAAAGCTAAGGCCACTCATGACCATGGTTTCCCAGCACAACCTGTGTTGTTCTGCAAGTTGAATATGGAAATGAAAGATTCTTTGACACACACACAGGAGTGTGTGTGTATGTGTGTGTGTAGATATGTTCTGTGTTTTCATTGCATTTTTTTGTTTCGTAGAAAATGTTTAAAATCTGTGGTAAGCCAGATTGGAAATTTTTGTTAAAAATAGTAGTCCAGAAGTATTTAAAATATAAATGCTTAGATGTGTGGTCTTCCTATTCCAACTTTCCATTTCCAATAATACAATTAATAGAACAAAATTCCAACTGTGATGCTGTTTAATGTTTCCAAATAGAGCTCGTTTTAAAATAACAATGCTGATCCAAAGATCATTTATTTAGCAGCCTCATTCAGAACCTCTGTCTTTGAAGCGCTTGGTATGGTGTTGGCATCTAGTATATGTTCAGTAGAAGTCTTTCCAGTGGACAAATTCATGTCTTATTCTATAAGGATTTTTAAAAATAATTTTGTAAGCTTTAAAAAAAAAGTACTTATTTGGCTGTTCTGGGTCTTAGTTGCATCCTATGGGAGTCTTTGATCTTCACTGTGGCATGTGAACTCTTAGTTGCTGCGTGTGCGATCTAGTTCCCTGACTGGGAATTGAACCCTGGCCCCCAGCTTTGGGAGTGCAGGGTCTTAGTCACTGGACCACCAGAGAAGTCCTTCTATAAGGATTTTTTGACCTGATAAGCAGTAGGGAGCTATTGAATCAATTGTGATGTGACAGCATTGTAGTTCTTAACCTTTAAAAGCCCCAGTTTTCTTAGCTGGAAAATGGGTTAATGATAGTATCTTTCTTGTTCTGTTGTTTGGAAAATTTTAAGGTAATCATGTAAAGCACTTAACCCAAATGCCTGACGTTATGTTCAGTGTATGTTCATATGTGTTCAGTATTTACTAGCTGCCGTCATTATTATCATCATCATTCTGTAGATGTATAAACAGTGTAGTCTCTCCAGGAGAGACCCTGGAACTTCAGTTCAGTAGCTCAGTTGTGTCCAACTCTTTTCCACCCCATGGACTGCAGCATGCCAGGCTTCCCTGTCCATCACCAACTCCCAGAGCTTACTCAAACTCATGTCCATTGAGTTGGCGATGCCATCCAACCATCTCATCCTCTGTCATCCCCTTCTCCTCCTGTCTTCAATCTTTCCCAGCATTAGGGTCTTTTCCAGTGAGTCAGTTCTTCCACAGTTGAAAAGCATCAATTTCATCACCGCTCAGCTTTCTTTACAGTCCAACTCTCACATCCATACATGACTATGGAAAAACCATAGCTTTGACTAGGGGGACCTTTGTTGGCAAAGTAATGTCTCTGCTTTTTAATATGCTGTCTAGGTTGGTCATAGCTTTTCTTCCAAAGAGCAAGCGTCTTTTAATTTCATGGCTGCAGTCACCATCTGCAGTGATTTTGGAGCCCCCAAAATAAAGTCTGTTACTGTTTCCATTGTTTCCCCATTTATTTGCCAAGAATTGATGGAACCGGATGCCATGATCTTTGTTTTTTGAATGTTGAGTTTTAAGCCAGCTTTTTCATTCTTCTCTTTCACTTTCCTTAAGAGGCTTTTTAATTCTTCTTTACTTTCTGCCATAAGGATGGTGTTATCTGCATATCTAGGTTTATTGATATTTCCCCCAGCAATCTTGGTTCCACCTTGTGCTTTGTCCAGTCTCGTATTTCATATAATGTACCCTGCAGATAAGTTAAATAAGCAGGGTGACAATATACAGCCTTGATGTACTCCTTTCCCAATTTGGAACCAGTCCCTTGTTCCATGTCTGGTTCTAAATGTTTCTTCTTGACCTGTATACAGATTTCTCAGGAGGCAGGTACAGTGATCTGATATTCCCATCTCTTGAAGAATTTTCCACAGTTTGTTGTGGCCCACACAGTCAGAGGCTTGGCCATAGTCAATAAAGCAGAAGTTTTTCTGGAACTCTCTTGCTTTTTCTATGATCCAGTGGATGTTGGCAATTTGATCTCTGGTTCCTCTGCCTTTTCTAAATCCAGCTTGAAAATCTATAAGTTCTTGGTTCATGAACTGTTGAAGCCTGGCTTGGAGAATTTTGAGCATTACTTTGCTAACATGTGAGATGAGTGCAGTAGTGCAAAATGAGTACATTTTTGCCTTTTGCATTTCTTTTTCTTGGGGATGGTCTTGATCACTCTCTCCTGTACAGTGTCACGAACCTCCGTCCTTAGAACTTGGAACGTAGGATTCTGTCCCTGAAGCATGCTTTCTTTTTAACATTTTTTGGCTGTGCCACATGGCATATGGAATCTTAGTTCCCTGATCAGGGATCAAACCTGTGTGCCCTGCATTGGAAGCCCAGAGTCGTAACCACTGGACCACCAGGGAAGTCCCATGCTTTCTTTTAAATTGTGGGAAAGAAAACTTAGTTGTTTGTCATTTTCACTGATTGGTTCTAGAGAGAGAAGGGAGGAACGTGAAACTTGTGTTTTGAATTAATCTCCAGTAGTGGCTATTTTTCTTTAAATTGTTGAGGTGTTGATTCCCTATTGAAGGCCCAGCAAAATATCTCTGTTTATATCAGTGACCCCATATTTTTTAACACCTTAAAAAAATACTGTATCAACTTCTTTACCATAATGTGTCAAAGCCAGTTTCCCTCTTATTGCACTTCCATACAGTTTATCTCAGGGAAGAGTAATCAAGCGAGTAGTAAGTTTTTAAGAGTCCTTATTCTGGAATCTATAAATGATTCACCACAACTGTCAGAAGATGTCCCTGTAATTCTAATGCTAGATTATAGTTATTTTCAAACCCTCCTTAATATTTTTTAAACTAAGTTCCCTATTTGTTGTTGATATTCTTTTACCTGTGCTAAAGAAATATCTTACGGAGCCTTATGTGTGCACATATGCTTTAACTTAGGGTTTATTTGTCTCCAAACAAATAGGCATCTACTTTTCACTGAATAATCCTCAGCTTCTGAACTCTACTAAAATGATATGCTTTTAATGTGCATCCATTGCCTGAAATACATGTGTACTCTATGAGGCTTTTGAAGACCTGTAAGTCTACGGAAGTGTAATCATCTTAAGTTACTGGTACAGTGCTTTTCATTTCAAACCTAGGATGTTAAATTCTAAGGTCTCTGCACTGTATAAGATTTACAAAAATTTTCTTAAGGCCAAGCAGTTCTTTTAGTCTTTTTAGGGACCAAAGGGATGGTGTATAATACATTGCTTGTACTAAAACAGGCGTTTAATACCTATTTGCAAATTGAGCCAAGGAATGGGGAAATCCAGAAAAGAAGTCAATTATATGAGGGGGAACACCTCACATAATTGAAGTTTGTTTTTATAACTAAAAGTGAGAGACTGAAAAGAGAGAGATTGCTGAATACTCCTGTTACACTGCAAAAGAGCAATAAAATAGCTGCAGGTAGTCACAATCTTCACTTACAGACTTTTGTCAGGATAGTGTTTTTGTTAGAGAATTGAAAGATAAAATATGTTTATATCAAGGATTTCTTTAAAAGTTAACAACTTTGAAGGATTTTTTTTAATGTAGTTTTAATTGGAGGATAATTGCTTTGCAGTGGTGTGTTGGCTGCTGTGCACCATGAATCAGCCATAAGTGTACATACATCCCCTTCCTCTTGAGCCTCCCTCCCACCCTCACCCAGGAGTTTTTTCAACTAGAAAGTTTGTTGTGGAAAAGTTTTTAATTATTAGTAAGTTTAATTTAAAAAAGGTTTTGTAGTTTACCTAGAGCTAACCAGAGCACCATCTCCTTTTGATTCTAATTTACTAAAATTGTGTCTGTGTGTGTGTGTGGTGTAACTGCCTATTGTTAAGTTACTTACATAAATAGACTCATCTATACCAGGATTTTTTTCCTGAAACCTAAGAAAATAGTAAGGATATAGGTAAATTGAAATCTTATTATGGGCAGTAGATGATGTTTCAGAGAAACTTAACATGGCAAAGTTTTGGGCCTAGTCCTTAAGGAATTTTTGTTCTATTAAACTTGACAGTGTACGTATATCTAAACATTTATTCTTAGAATTGCAGGTATCTCGTATCTCTTTACATAAATCCAAAATCTTCAGCTTTCTCCTGAGCTTTAAACTCATTTTAAATTATTGAATTTATGCCCTTATTTTAGTATCCTCTGGTTTCAAACTTTATCTGACACCAAACTAATTATTTTCTCAAATGTGATCCTCTTCATCTATTTTATGAAGGAAAAAAGTTATTTCATGTATGAGAAAAATCTAGAGAAAGCATAATAAACCTGAAATGAAATAATATAGTTACACTTGCAGTGCCCTTTCTGAATTTGTTCCTTTTCTTCTTTGCCTTTAATTATTATTCCGAATTTGATCTTTATCTTCCACACATTTGTTTTTTTGGTTGCGGTGCGCGTCACGTGGAATCTTTTCCACCTTGGTGCACGTCATGGTTTCCCAGGATTGAAACCATGCCCTGTGCAGGGGCAGCTCCAAGTTTTAACCACTGGACCACCAGGGAACTCCCTCCACACATATTTTTAAACTTTCAGTTTATATGTAGATATACATGAACCATATTAAAGTATTGTTCTGCACACTTAACTGCCTTATGTAACTAAAATATATCTGGAAGGATACATAGGAAACTGGTCATATTGGTTGTCCCTGGGAGATAAGCTGTATAACTGAAGACAGGGGTGGGAGAAATTCTTATAATTTTGAATCATGTCAGTTCAGTTCAGTTCAGTCTCTCAGTTGTGTCCGACTCTTTGCGACCCCATGAATCGCAGCACACCGGGCCTCCCTGTCCATCACCAACTCCTGGAGTTCACTCAGACTCACATCCATCGAGTCAGTGATGCCATCCAGCCATCTCATCCTCTGTCGTCCCCTTTTCCTCCTGCCCCCAATCCCTCCCAGCATCAGAGTCTTTTCCAATGAGTCAACTCTTCGCATGAGGTGGCCAAAGTACTGGAGTTTCAGCTTTAGCATCATTCCTTCCAAAGAAATCCCAGGGCTGATCTCCTGCAGAATGGACTGGTTGGATCTCCTTGCGGTCCAAGGGACTCTCAAGAGTCTTCTCCAACACCACAGTTCAAAAGCATCAATTCTTCGGCGCTCAGCCTTCTTCACAGTCCAACTCTCACATCCATACATGACCACAGGAAAAACCATAGTATTACCTATCAAAATATAGATTCATTTAAAAATTATGAGTAGTGTCATATTGTGGGAATCTTTTTATAACCTAGTTTTTGTGCATATCACTGTGCTTGAGATTTATTCATGTTGAAACTGTCAGCTCTAATTCATTCTCTTGGGTGAATTTGCTAGTTTTTTTTTTCCATTCTCGTGTTGGTAAATATTTAGTTTTAACTTTTTCCAGTTTTACAAATGATGCTACAATGTACTTTGTTAAATATGGCTTTTAGTGCACATATATAATAGTTAATGTAAGGCAGAATTTTATAAGGCATGGGCCCTGAATGGATTACAGGTATATGAGAGTGTAGCTGTCCTTAATCTTCATGATGGCCAAGTATGGCCAAGAAGAGCTGTGGACTATATGGGGGAAGAACCTTTCAGACAAAATGAACAGTGTATTAACTGTTCATTAATATTAATACAAAGGCTTGGGAAATAATAATTGGCCTGTTTGGGGAAGAACATCCAAGTGACAAAGGGGAGGAAGGGCAGGAGACACTTTCAGGAGTAGGAGGGAGAGGGTATAGATCCTATGGGACCTACCTGTCATGTGAAGATTCGGGCTCAGGTCTCAGGAGATGTCACCACCTCTGCAGAAGTTCCCTGGCTATCTCCTTCCTGTTTTCTTAAAGAACTATATGTAATAGCCCCCTCTTATCCGTGGTGGCTGTGTTCTTTGATTGGAGTCGGGTGGGGGGTGTGGAACAAAGAGAAGGGGGAAAGGACAAATGAATGTGCCTTACCTTGATCCCAACCATTTGTTCTCACAGACTATCTGCCTTCTGCTGTTCTAGCCCCTCAGTAGAAGAGTCACCACTTCTATTGCAGGGCTTGCAGTCATTTAGGAGGCATTCCTGGAATCCATTCCGAGTGCTTTTTCCTTTCTAGAAGCATAGCTATACATGGTATACATAATATCCTGGAGAAAATGTTGCATACATGAACTTAATAGTGTTAAATAGCCTTTTGTGGGACAGTTTACGAAGCTTAACACCCAAGTATGTATAGCTTTTTTCCCATGCTTACCGAGATCCTAGAAACTTGACTATAAATAACACCTTTGCAGTGTAACTGAGTCCCTAATTGGAGAATGCTTGAATTATATTGTGTTAACTTGGTTTCATGTTTAAATTTTTTCTGCCTCTTGCTTTCATGGAACATTATCAGCCATTCATGTTCCTGCTTCTAGTGCTTTGTACTTAGGTCTGTTTACATTTGTCTCTGTCTTTTTGCTACTGCTAACATGTTTTAATGGCATCCCACTCCAGTACTCCTGCCTGGAAAATCCCATGGACGGAGGAGCCTGGAAGGCTGCAGTCCATGGGGTCGCTGAGGGTCGGACACGACTGAGCGACTTCACTTTCACTTTTCACTTTGATGCATTGGAGAAGGAAATGGCAACCCACTCCAGTGTTCTTGCCTGGAGAATCCCAGGGACGGCGGAGCCTGGTGGGCTGCCGTCTATGGGGTCACACAGAGTCGGACACGACTGAAGTGACTTAGCAGTAGCAACTTAGCAGCAACATGTTTTAGGGGAACTTAGACTGTTTTATTTATTTCTGAATCAGATCAGATCAGATCAGTCGCTCAGTCGTGTCCGACTCTGCAACCCCATGAATCTCAGCACGCCGAAAATCGAAATTGTCAGAAGTCTTGCCTTTTATTATTGCTTTATTTGAACTAGACTCTTTCTAGCTATCATAATATTTTACATTCATCTCATCTAGGATATAAGCTCCATGAAGGCAGGGATCTATTCCCCAGAGGCCTGACACCAAAAAAAAAAAAAAAAAAAAAAAACTCTTGGTAAATTTAAAATGAATGAATTTACTCAGTGACATTTTAAGTTCCTTGAAAACAGAAACAGTATCTCATTCTTCATCTCTCTTTAATATATTTAAACAGTCTTTTGAACTATTTTCAGTATAGACATGGCACAAAATTCCAAAGGTACTTAAAGATAGATGCACAGTGAAATATAGGTCTTCACCCCTATCCGTTAGGCACCCAGCTTTTCCCTCTTGGAGCCGATGTTATCACTCATTTGTGTGTGTGTGTATCCTTCTAGAGATATTCAGTACCTGCCTAAGTATTTACATTTATGTCTTTAAAAACAAATGACAGTTGTTGGGCTCCGCTCTGTAGGCCTGCAAAGCCTATACTTGCCCAGTTTCAAGGCCAAAGAAAGAGCCTGGAGTCAGCAACAGAGATATCAGTGGTTTATTGGATAGAGGGAATCTAACATGTCTGAAGCAAGATCCTGGAGCGATACCTCACCACGTGTGGCAGATGGCAGGCAGGATGTGGTGGCAGTTTTTGTGAGGAGTGAGCGGGGTTTGGCAGTTATAGGGGGAATTGATGTCAGGTTGACTTATCAGTTACCAGGGAAACTGGCAGAGATGCACACTCCTCACTGCCCCTTTGATAAGAACAGTCACTAGTTGGGGCCTTAGGCAGCTAGATAGGAAGATCAGTCCTGTGGGTAGCATATAGATGAAGCAGGCGCTGGCTGAGCATAGCATGATACGTATAGCGAGCAAGAGAACAGCCATCTTGAGTGGCTGACCATACAGTAGTCCTCTCTGTAGACGCTGATTTTAAGCGTGTTCTGTATGGACATACCACATTTTTTTAAAACCCAGTTTTCTATTAGTTTTCCCTGGTATCCCAGATGGTAAAGAATCTGCCTGCAATGCTGGAGACCCAGGTTCGATGCCTGGGTCGGGAAGATTCCCCTGGAGAAGAGAATGGCAGCCCAATCCAGTATTCTTGCCTGGGAAATCCCTCGGACAGAGGAACCTGGTGGGCTACAGTCTGTGAGGTCACAAAATTGGACACAACTGAGCCAAACTAACACTATTTCGCTTTTCTATTGATGAACTTCTATATTGTTTCCAGTATTTTATTGTGAAAAATACCTCAGTGAGTTTTCTTGTATGTGTGTAGTTTTACAAACATGCAGATATATCTGTAGAATAAATTCGTACAAGTGGAACTGTTGGTGTAGGGAAAGAGAAACTTTTTTCTGTATGCTCCTAAACACTCTGGCTGGGACCTTGTATAAATTAGACAAAAGACAGATTAACAAGGAAAAAAACAAATTATTAACACAAAAACACAGAGAAATATTCAATAATGAGTAACTCAAAAGGATGGTTAGAACTTGGCCTTATATAGCATCTTAACAAAAGAACAATAAATTTGTAGAGAAAAGATAATACAAGGGAAAGGAGCTTTGAGTTTCTAGCAGATTATGAGAAGGTAAATATTGGGGAGATAACTATTGAATGGTAAGGGCTAATCAGTAAAGTTTGTTGTGTAGATTCCTCTGGTTCTTCTCTGGGATGGTAAGGGTCTAGAGTGATTAATCTGGTGGTAACTTCTGTCTTGTGGTAGAGAAGAGAGGAGAGACACCATTACAAATTTATGTCCCGCTTTTAGATACGTGGGAGAGGGCAGATGACGCTTCTTGTGTCTGCTTTTTCTCAGTTGCCTTCAGCTCAAAATTATCCTTATGTTAAAGTGACCTATTTTGGGGTGGGATCTTCTGGTGGGATCTTCTGCTGCCATTCACTGGCTTAGGTGGCTCATGTGTTTTAAATTTTGAGAGATACTGGCAAGTTGCCCTCCAAAGAGTTCTATTTGTAATTCCACTGATGATTTAATACAGTGGTTTGTTAATATGCAGTTTAATATTCTTTTGATATGGAAAGAATTAAACTGTTGGGAGGAAAAATTTTCCTCTACCCTCAAAGATTCTTTCAGCTGGTCTAGTAATTAAATTGACATGAGACAAATTAACAAGAGAAAATCCAATTTAACTTGGTATGTACAGGAACCCCACATACCTGAGCATTTCAAAGACAGAATAGAAAAATGAGGTAAGCATGTCAGTCCAAGCTAACGAATGGAAAGGAGCCAGGGCCTTCAAAGGAGAAGGGTATAGTTCATAGAACAATAATAAGAACAGTAAGAACAGATGTTTGGTAATTAGTTGTTTGCCCTGCCATATAGATGAGTCACTCAGATAGAATATATTTTTGCTAATAATTCAGATTCTGGGGAAGACACACAATTTAAATTCTCCTTGGTAGTTAAGGGAGGGGCAGAAGTTTCTCTTGATCCGCAGGTTCTTCATTGCCTTTTAGCTCAAAACAATCCACGTGTCAAAGCGGCACATTTTAGGGAGGCTCATTCTGAACCCCTTCAGTCCTACCTTTGAAACTTCTCTGAGAAGTCTCACAGTCCAGAAGTTGAGTTGGTAGGTTACTTCACCTCACTCAGTCTCTTAGTCCTGACAATAAGTCGGTTCAGTTAAACAATTGTGTCTCATTTCAGGCCCTGGAGAAGGGCACAGCAACCCACTCCAATATTCTTGCCTGGAAAATCCCATGGACAGAGGAGTCTTGCAGGTTACAATCCATGGGGTCACAGAGTTGGACACAGTGAGTGACTAACACTTTAACTTTTCTTTCTTTTTTTCTTTTTTTTTTACACTTTAACTTTTCAAAGTCAGTCTTAGTTCCTTAAATCTGTTTGGTCACTATTTGAGTCAGTCTAGGTACGTTCTTAAACATGACATTCCAGCCAAAACCTTGGCAATATGACCAACGTTTCCAATTATATCCTGTTATAAGTAGATCAGATTCCTTTTGAATTTATGCAGATAAGTATAGTGCTATGAAAATAAGAATATTCAGAGTTTCAAAATTCTGGAAGGATCAGATAGGGAGAAAGAAAGAAATGATTCAGTTCTGTTACAAAGGCATAAGTTACCAAATCGCTGTAAGTCATAGTGAGCTTAAGAGGAAAGGCTTTTTAACATCTGGAAAACAAAATGTTAGAGAACCAGCATGAGAAGTCATAAAGATTATGATCATCCTTATTAGTTCATTTAATCTCCTGTAACTAATTATTGTTGATCTTCATCTTAGGTTAGCAGCTTTATAAATCAGTTTTCCATTAAAGTTTTAGAAAATTTTACCCAGTTCCATGTTGTAAAGAATCCTAAAGTTATAAAAAAACCTTCATTCTAGAGTATTTGTCAGGATCTTTTCTATGAATTTCCTTGAAGGTGAAGCATTTTGTAAAGCATCAGAGTAAAGCAATAGTTGTATATGACAAATGATTTAAATGTCTATTTTTACAGATTCAATGAGTTCATTATAATGGAATTGACAAGGAAGTTTGATTATTTCTATAACATTCAACATATTAGAATAATAACTGGAATTAAAGCTGTTAATGTTATACCAGGATACATCTAATTTGTAAGAATTTCTTATTTCAGGAGCACTTAGGTTAATAACATAGATCTACACAAATCTAATCTAAGAAGGTTTTAGCATCACTTATTTGACATTGCTTGCCATGTAATTTGACATACCAAATAAGCCTAATTAATATAGCATATCTCTTTTTATAAGAAGAAAGAGCAAATCCTTTGAAATGTTTTGGGGCCCTCTGAAAAATCCCAAAGTTTCGCAAGAGGTCAAAAGGACTTCAGTCTTTGGTTTGGGGAACTTTGTCAAAAGTACTAAAAGATTTGGACATTTGACTAAATAGGATCACAGATTGTTATGAAACAATACTTAATTATATATTTCACCAAAGTGATAATACAAGATTTCAAAGGCAAATATATTTTAAATATAGCATTGTGTACGTGTCCTTCCTAAACTGCCTAACTATCCCCGCAACCACAAGTTGGTTCTCTAAGTCTGTGAGTGTCTTTCTGTTTTGCAAATAAGTTCATTTGTATCGTTTCTTTTTAGATTCCACACATAAGGGATGTCATGCAATGTCTCTCCTTCCCTGACTTCCCTCACTCAGTGTGGCAATCTCTAGGTCCATTCATGTTGCTGTAAATGGCATGATTTCATTGTTTAGTGGCTGAGTAATATTCTATTGTATATATGAACCACATCTTCTTTATCCATTCCTCTATCTGATGGACATTTCTTGGCTATTGTAAACAGTGCTGCAGTGAACATTGGTGTGCATGTATCCTTTAGCATCATGTTTTCCCTCATAATAGCCGTTGTAATTCTAGGTTGTAACTCCTCTGAGAGCTGGCACCAGTTTAGTAGGACCCTAGCTACAAATGGAATTTACCCCACCTTTCTGTCCAGCCATATTTCAGAGTCCTTAGCCTAATGGTTAGCAAGCCAAGTTCTCAGAACACAAAACAAGCTTATAAGATGTTGGCCTTTAAAAAAGATATGTCTGCATCTTCCAGAACTGCAGTTCTTACACTTGCTTATAAAATAGCAAGTGTTGCATTTACTTCTTTGGGCTCTCAGAAGGAGGAACTATATGGAGTATAACCTCTTTTGTTAAAGGAGCCCCTGAAGCTACTGTTACACTACGTTGTATTTGCTTAGCTTTGTCTTTCAGTGAGACAGTTGTTTAGGGTAAGAGGTCTCTCTAAAAGAAAATGTTTTTCTTTCTAATATAGTCAATTTAATCTCAATAGTGACTCAAACCAATAAACCTTATTATGGCTTAACCAGTGATGAAAGAGATGTTCCATATGAGAGTACAAAAAAAAAAAAAAATTGTAGCACTTATAAGATTCAGTAAGTTCACTTTCAAAGATAGTCTCAAAAATTCAGGTCCTTCATTGAAAGCTACAGAGGTTGAGATGGCAGATGCCCCTTATGGACTGGGACAAACTCCCTTGAGAACTGGCATAGCAAGTACAAAGAGATTTTCTGAAAGCTTGTCTATTCAAGTGGCCACCAGCTGTACCCCAGTAAGCACAGCTTCTGGATGGCAGAGACCAGAGAGACTGTTTTTGTTCACTAGTCACAAAGCCAAGCTCTTAAGATGTAGAGCAAGGAAACAGTGGCCATTTCTGGGAGGCAAAGGATCAACAAAATCCATGAGTACTCATACCAAATAACCAAGAGTCGCAAGGCAGAAGGAGCTAGTTCCAGAAATATTTTTTCCTGCTAATCTATATTTAGAAAGGGAAAGAACAAGACTCCTACCACCATTCTGCTTCCACCTGACTGCAGATAGAGACTTGGATGTCTGTCATGGTGAGAATTGCACCTTTTGCTGGCTCTTGTCAGAGGTCCCAGAATCTTCCTACTCCACCGTGGGAGTGAGCGGTACCCAACCCATGAGGTCTCCTGACTTTCTTGTCAGAAGTGTTGGAAAGGACAGTTTTTCCTCTGTTCTTCAAAGGTGTTTTTGACTGGTCTAGTAATCAAATTGATATAACACAGATTAATACATTAAATTTTATATATAAAGGAAACCCACATACATAAGAGGTTTAAAGACAGAAGAGTTAAATGATGTAGTTGTCACAGTATCTGCAGAGGATTAGTTCTTGGGCTTACTGCAGACAACAAAGACCTTGAATGTTCAAGTCTCAGCCGGCCTCCTGTATCTGCACATTTTTCATCTGTGGATTCTGCCAACCAAGAATCGTAGACATAGTACACAATCCAAAGTTGTTTGAATCTAGATGTGGAGCTGGTGAGTACAGGTATATTTATTGAAGAAAATCCATGTATAAGTGACTTGTGATTCAAAGCTGGGTTGTTCAAGGGTCAACTGTATATATGCTGTCCTAAGCTAGGAGTGGAAAAGGGCATCAAAGAGGGGAAAGACATTTCACAGGACAATAAGAAGAGCAGATGTTTGATTAGAAATTTGCCCTGCTATATAATGGGTCACTCAGTAAAGTTTATTTTTTCTAATAATTCTGACTCTGAAAGACCTTCAATTTAAATTATTCTTAGTAGTCTAGGAAGGGGCAGAAGTTTCTCTTGAGTCTGTGGGATCTCTATTGCCTTTTAGGTCAAAATAATCCATATGCCAAGGTGACACATTTGGGGAGGCTTGTTCTGAATTCCTCCAACAGGATAAATGAAACTGCCCAAATATGCTTAGTGTTTATAGGAAAGTGCTTTCCACATTGTTGAAATAACAAGATAAGGACAGATGAGGCATACAGGTAAGTTGAGCAATTTAATTTCACCATTGACTATAGTCCTAAAAGGAGAAACTCTTTTTCCTTTTGAAACACTAAATTGTAAAGTTGATGAAGCACCCCTTAGGGATTCTTTATCTTCCAGTTTCCCACTGCTACCCCTCCGCCCAGCAAAAACAACAAGCAAGGAGATAATTGTCTCTGGATTATTCAGCTAATTACTGGTAGAGCTAGAACTGGGAGGCTTTCTACAAGTACTACACTCCACTTGGTCATTGCACAAATGTGAATTCCTTAGAATGGCTTTTTCTGTTCTAAACTGTTGCAAAAAATATTTTAGGTTTTATTCAAAGTTTGATCCTTAAATCTAGGTTTAGGGAACTTTGACCATAAGTTGTTTCTCTGTTTTATTATTTGAATTTTAGTTTTTAAACAATACATTTGTGAAAATCTGAAGAATAACTATTGGTTATGCTAGAACTAAGCCTAATAAATAGTCCAGTTTTACTTTGTGAACATTACTTTGATATTCAGTTCTGCGTTAATGTTTTTACTTAGGAGACCATGTGACTTGCTTTGGTTTGTGAGAATACCATCTTGATTTCTCCCCTTAAGAGAAATTTTGGAGAGTTCTTTAATATTTGTTGAAAATGGTAAGATACTAACAGATTAGTTATACAGATGTGCTGACAATTTAAATACATTTTGAGCAGAGCCCTAAAACATTTTTCAAATACAAATCTAAAAAAATCTAAAGGAAAATACATATCTAAATTTTATGTTTCAAATACTGTTGCCAAAAGCTATCTGGTCAAAGAGATTAAGAATAAGCAGAATAGACTTTAAAAGACCAATAGCACCTTGCTAGCACATTGCTAATAAGGACTAATAGGTACTTAAACTGATGAAAGTGATTCAGACAACAACGTATTAACCCCCTACGGTGCTCTGTTTTTTTTTTTTTTTTAAGCTGTTAATAGACATTAGCTTTTTAAAGAAAGACTAACACTTTTATATTCATTTTCTAAGCTTTTGGTACATTGCTGCTGCGACTCTGAACGACGCCATAGACGGCAGCCCACCAGGCTCCACCGTCCTCTGGATTCTCCAGGCAAGAACACTGGAGTGGGTTGCCAGTTCCTTCCCAATGAGTGAAAGTGAAAAGTGAAAGTGAAGTCACTCAGTCATGTCCGACTCCTAGCGACCCCATGGACTGCAGCCTACCAGGCTCCTCTGTCCATGGGATTTTCCAGGCAAGAGTACTGGAATGGGGTGCCATTGCCTTTTCCGGCTTAGTTGCTCCGTCGTGTCCAACTCTTTGCGACCCAATGGACTGTAACCTACTGAGCTTCTCTGCTTCTTCAGGGGAACTTCCTGATCGAGGAATTGAACCAGGGTCTCTTGCATTTCTGGCGGATTCTTTACCAGCTGAGCTACCAGGGAAGCCCCTTTATGTTTCATGCTTCATAGTAATGCATTTTGTATATATATTGTTCATTCCTGTGGTCACACAAAAAGTACCATCTAGACCACAAATTAGGAGCTATGCTTTAGTTTTCACTTTTAAGAATTATCAAAGCCCCCAATTTTTGGTCAAGTCTTAATTTATCCAAATTACATACATTACAACATTATTTAATCCAGTCAATACATTCTTCAGCATTTACTTACATCATGCAATCAGCTTCAAGGTTGTTTGAAAACGAAGTCAAATCTTTATTAGCTTTAGAGCAGTATTTCACTTAGGATACAGTGTTAGATAAACTACGCTTGGATAAACTAAGTTTGTGACTTAAACTTATTTTAATAGCAAGGTCAGTAGTTTTAATTAAAAATAAATATTATAGCATTGCTTTGAGTTATAAATAAATATTATACAAAGTACTGCCTTAAACTCAATGAATGATGAGAGAATTGCTGAAAACAGGCAGTCATATATCATTTTTAAAATTGACTTGCTGGATACTAATGTTTTCTGCTTCTAAAATTTCTTCTCCGTACCTCCTGCTCTTACCTGTAGCTTCCCTTTGCTTATTTTGCCAACATAAAAGGACGTGGGAACAGCAGTGTTGATTTTTTTTGAGCTTTCACTGCATGACATACATTAGCTAAGTGTTTCATGTGTCTTTATTGTTTAAGCCTCATAATCCATATGTGAAGTAATTGCAGTGAGCCCCATTTTACAGATGAAGAAACAGAGTTTAAATAATTTTCCCAAAGGTAAACAAACAACTCAAAAATGGTAGTAGAGCCAGGATGAGAGCACCTGTTGAGAAACACCAGTGTGCTGACTCTACCTTTTTGTTTTTACTTTGACAAATTTATAAAAGTGGTGAGACTGTATGAGGTCATTAGATATAGAAAGGTGAATAATACCTTGTGTTTTCTCGGAACTCATGGTGTCAGAGAAAGACAGAGGTCATGTGAGTCAGGTCAGAATGCTCTGTGAATCCAGACAAGGTTATGACAAGCTGCCTCTAGGAGAGTTTTTAAACCTTGGCACTTTTGACGTTTTGGCCTGGTTAATTCTTTTTGGGGACTGGGTGAAGGCTCTCCTTTATATTGTAGGGTGTTTAGCAGTAAACCTGGCCTCTACCCTCTAGATGTCACCTTCCCTCTCCAGCCTTACCCCCAACGCACACGTGTGCGCATGCATATGCACGCACACACACGCACACACACACACGACAACCAAAATTGTCTCCAGACGATTGTCAAATGCTCTACTGGTAGGTAGGGAATAAAATTGTCCTTGTTGAGAACCACTGCTCTAGGGTTAGAGAAAGCTTATCACAAGTGACACTTGAGTGAAATCTTGTAGAATTCACATTCTAGATAGAATAGGTACAAAAGCATGGAGGTGTGAATCAATATATTACTTTCAGAAGTGAACAAAATGTGATGGCTGGAGCACTTAGAGTATGTGGGTATTGAGGAGATAGTAAGAGAATAGTTGACAAAATAATGGAGGAAAGAAGTCTAGATTTGTAGTTGAGGGACAGTCTGACTGATCCACACCATATTTAATTCTAGCCAGTCTTTTGAGTCCACTGGTGTGGTTAAGTACCTTAATTCTATAGTTGATTATCAAATCTTTAAGAACTCTGTTATTGCAAATCTCAGGCCAATTAATTTGGCTATTGTTTGTCATGTTGCTAGAAAATGGCATGGAAATGGACAGTTTATGTTTTTTTGAGGAATATGTTCTGAGACCTTTTCAAATCCCCCATATTGGTGAGTGCAGTAATTTTCTTAGATTCCTTTACTACTGTTATCACTACCATTAGCAATTGACTTATTTTCTGGCTCTTTTTCTCAAAGAAATGGATTTTTGTTTGTGGTTAGTTCTTTTAGTAGAGTTGTATCACACATAGACGAAAGCATCACTACATTGAGATTGGATTCCAGACAGTTGTCAGACTCGTTCACTGTATTGATGACTTGTTCCTGAACACCACAAAGCTGAAAACTATAACTATTTCCGCAAAATTAAAACTATATTACATGAACATTTTAGGATATTTACTGAAAAAATCCCATGGACAGGAGCCTGAAGGGCCTCAGTCCATGAGAGTTGGACATGACTTAGCGACTAATCTACTACCACCACTGAGAGTTAAGCCCTCAAATGTTAAGTCCACAAATGTCTTCTGTATTAATATTTTGGAGACCAGTGACATATAGGGGAAAAATAATAAAATTTTTTTACACTTTAATTTTATGACTAGAGAGGTTGGCAGAAGAAGGGAAGGAATCAGTGAGAGATGGAAGAGGCATAAGACAACAGAAAATCAGGGAGTAAGGGGTAGAAAGGAGTAAATACTTGCTTTGGGCTCTGGGCCTCAGATAACATTTCACTTATTCTATCCACAAAGGGACTAAGCTATACAAGACATGCTTTATTCTCTTTGCAGTCTCCAGAATCCAAGATGGTGCCTTGAACTTAGTAGTTACTCAAGAAGTGTTTGGTTCATAGCTGAATGACAGGCTGATGAATCAGTGCTCAGCTCTTCACATATTCTCATCCTTGGTTGTCAGAGAGCCCTCTGATTGGGATAGCTAGAGCAGCCTTTCGGGGCAGAAAGTATTCCCCAAACTATATCAGCAGCAGCCTGAGGAGGAAATGAAGTTTAGGCAAGGGCTAAATTCAGGCTCAAGCTAATTTCCCTACTCTTTGTTTTTGGGATTGGTAAATATATTAATTATTTAATATGAAGTCTCCCTTCCCCCTTTTCTAAATATGCAGTTTCATCTGACTAGAGCGTTCCCCAACATACTGCTTTGAATAATACTTAGTCCTCCATGTTTAGGTCTTTTCTGTTATTAATTGGAGGATAATTGCTTTAAATGTTGTGCGGGTTTCTGGCACACAACATTGCAAATCAGTTGTAACTATATATATATATATATATATATATATATATATCTTCCCTCCCTCTAACTTCCCTTCTACCCTAGGTCTCTTCTGAATCATTGCTTCTTTCCTGAAGTCTTCCCTGGCTAATGGCAGAATCACATACTCTTTGTATGTGTCCGCAGCACCATCCAGCCTCCAGGTTTGCATGCGTCTGCACCCTGACCCTGCTCACTGCTTTCTCGCAGAATCAGGGATCTGAGCCTCTGTTGAAGCCGCCACTCTCTCTCTGCACCAGAGCCCGTCCTCGAGCTCTGTGTGTGTCTCTTTCTTTAATCTCTTCATCAGTTTATTCCCAACAGCTATGCAAACATGGTGAAACTACTAATATCTTAAAAAATCAACAGCAAAAAAAGGTCTTTATCTCATTTCCCTCCCTATGAGCCAGACTTGCCAAAAGAATTCATCAACAGTAAAACAAAGGTCACTCATAATATCTAATAGAATTTATCTTGACTTACTAGCAGCCATTGACAGGAGCCCTTCCCCCTCCTTGAAAAGCTTTCTATCCTATTTTCTTTCCCTGGCTGCAGTGATACTGCAGTAGTCTACCTTTTACCTCTTCACTCCTCCTTAGTCTTCTTTTTGTTTTTTCTTCTTTTCCTATTTATGTAAAAAATTCATTGAGCCACTAATATATGACAGATACTTAGGGGTATAATGGTGAATAAGACAGATGTAAAATTTCTCGTCACAGGAAAAATATTTTGTAACTCTCTATGATGACAGGTATTGTGGTGATCTTTTTTCTTTTTCATTTTGCTATATACATAAGTGTTGAATCATGTTGTACACTAGATGTTATATGATGTTATATATCAGTTATACATCAGTTTTAACAAAAGACAGATGTACGTCATCTTGCATTAGTGTAGCCTGCTGCTGCTGCTGCTGCTAAGTCGCTTCAGTCGTGTCCGACTCTGTGTGACCCCATAGAAGGCAGCCCACCAGGCTTCTCTGTCCCTGGGATTCTCCAGGCAAGAACACGGGAGTGGGTTGCCATTTCCTTCTCCAGTGCATGAAAGTGAAAAGGGAAAGTGAAGTCGCTCAGTCCTGTCCGACTCTTCACAACCCCATGGACTGCAGCCTACCAGGCTCCTCTGTCCATGGGATTCTCCAGGCAAGAGTACTGGAGTAGGGTGCCATTGCCTTCTCCAATAGTGTAGCCTACCCTCTCTCAAATGTTCTCTGGGACTCTTCCTGGAGCTCATTTCCCATCTCACTTTGTAAACACTTCAATGAGCAGCCTCCTGCACTTTTATGACCCCAGTTACATCAGTATGTTCCTGATCCCTCGTATATGTCTTCCTCTTGAACTCGAGGTCTGATACCTCTGGACGTTTTCACTTTAATGTCACATAGGCTCCTCCAATATAACATGATCCAAAAGGTTCTAATTCTGTATTTTCTCTCTCCCACATTCTTCCTCCTGGTCTCATTATCTCAGGCCCTGGCTCTGCCACACCACCGTCTGTCCACTTACCTTTGGCTTCTCCTGTTCCCTTATCTTCTCACATCCATCATTCACCATGGCTAAAATAATTGTCAGTTTTTATCCACGTCTCTTCATTCCTGCTGCTACCACCCTTGACCACAACCATCTTTCTCCTGAATTAAGACCACACTTCCCTTCTCTGCCTTGCCCCCTAGCCTTGCCCCTCTCTGTTACATTATCCATATTGCAGTCATAGTGATCTTTTTTTTTCATAGTGATCCTCTTAAAAGATAAATATGATTGACTTGGTCACTCACCTGATATGTGTGTCAAATACATTTAGGAAAAATCCAAATTCTTTAATATGACTTTATAATATTATGTTTTAGGCCCTTACTTTCTTATTTAATCCTTTGCTACTTTTCCACACTCAGTGAATCAGCCATATTTAATTCTCTAACTAACTTTCCATATTCTTTCTCACTTTAGAATCTTTTGTGCTCTTCTTGGTACTTAAAATGCTGCCACCCTGCTTGCTACTCCTGCCATACTCTTGATCTCTTCTTTACTAATTCTTATTCATCTCTCAAATCCTAATTTTGATATCACTATCTTGAGAAAGCTTTCCCTAACACCTTTCCCCTAACTCCCATTTAAATTGGATCTGCTTTAACTATACTACAGAGCTGTGTTGTTATTGTTCAGTCACTCGGTTGTATTCCATCGTTTGTGACCCCATGGACTGCAGCATGCCAGACTTCCCTGTCCTTCACTATCTCCCAAAGTCTGCTCAAACTCTTGTCCATATAGTCAGTGATGCCATCTAACCATCTCATCCTCTATTGCCCCCTTCTATTCCTGCC
This sequence comes from Bos javanicus, assembly GCF_032452875.1. Taxonomy (NCBI): domain Eukaryota; kingdom Metazoa; phylum Chordata; class Mammalia; order Artiodactyla; family Bovidae; genus Bos; species Bos javanicus. Next base: position 8,881,368 of record NC_083877.1, on the reverse strand, counting down.
TTCAGTCTTTCCCAGCATCAGGATCTTTTCCTGTGTGTTGGCTCTTTGCATCAGGTGGTGAAAGTATTGGAGCTTCAGCATCAGTCCTTCCAATGAGTATTCAGGGTTGATCTCCTTTAGGATTGACTGGTTTGATCTCCTTGCTGTCCAAGGGTCTCTCAAGAGTCTTCTCCAGCACCACAGTTTGAAAGCATCAATTCTTTGGCACTCAGCCTTCTTTATGGTCCAGCTCTCACATCCGTACATGCCTACTGGGAAAAACCATAGCTTTGACTACATGGACCTTTGTCGGCAAAGTGATAGCTTTGCTTTTTAATATGTTGTCTAGGTTTGTCATAGCTTTTCTTCCAAGGAGCAAAGCTACAGTAATCAAAACAGTATGGTTCTGGCATAGAAACAGAACTGTAAATAGGTGGAACAGTAGAAAGCCCAGAGGTAAATTCATGCACCTATGGCCACCTGAACAAAGGAAGCAAGAGTGTGCAGTGGAGAAAAAATAGTCCCTTTTATAAGCACAGTTCTGGGAAAACTGAACAGCTATTTGTAAAAGAATGAAATTAGGATACTCCCTAACACCAGACACAAAAATAAACTAAAAATGGATTAAAGACCTAAAATGTAAGATCAGACAGCTTTACAAATGTAAAGCTCTCAGAGGAAAACATAGGCAGAAAACTCTTTAGCATAAATTGCAGCAAGATCTTTTTCAATCCACCTCCTAGAATAATGAAAATAAACAGATGGGTTCTAATTAAACTTAGAAGCTTTTGCACAGTAAAGGAAACCATAAACAAAACAAAAAGACAACCCTCAGAATAGGAGAAAATATGATGCAACCAACAGGGATTAATCTCCAAAATACACAGCTCATGCAGTTCAGTGTCAACAAATAACCCAATCAAAAAATGGGCAGAAGATTTAAATAGACATTTCTCCAAAATGGACAAATTAGCCAAAAAGGACAAGAAAAGATGCTCAGCATTACTAAATATCAGAGAAATGCAAATCAAGATGCAAATCAAAACTACAATGAACCCAGTCAAAATGGCCATCATCACAAATCTACAAACAATAAATAGGTGTGTAGAAAAGGGAACCCTTCTACACTGTTGGTGGGAATGTAAATTGGTCCAGCCACTATAGATTTCAGTACAGGGGTTCCTTAAAAGACTAAAAATAGAACTACCATATAACCCAGCAATCCCACTCCTGGGCATATACCTGGACATAATTCAAAAAGATACATGCACCCCAGTGTTCATTGCAGCACTGTTTATAATAACCGACTTTCCTGGTGGCTCACACGGTAAAGCGTCTGCCTACAATGCGGGAGACCCGGGTTCGATCCCTGGGTCAGAAGGATCTCTGGAGAAGGAAATAGCAACCCACTCCAGTACCCTTGCCTGGAAAATCCCATGGACAGAGGAGCCTGGTAGGCTGCAGTCCATGGGGTCACAAAGAGTCGGGTACGACTGAGTGACTTTACTTCTTCACTTTAGAATAACCAACACATGGATGCAACCTAAATGTTCATTAACAGAGGAATAAATAAAGAAGTTGTGGTATGTACATACAATGGAATATTACTCAGCCATAAAAAGGAACAAAATAATGACATTTGCAGCAGCATGAATGGACCTAGAGATTGTCATACTGAGTGAAGTAAGTCAGACACAGAGAGACAGATGTCATAGGATAGCAATCTAAACAGAGAGTTACAGATGAACTTACAAAACAAGTAGAGTCACAGATATAGAGAACAAACTTAAGAGTTACCCGAGTTTATGAAGGGAGAGGGATAAATTGGGACTCATGAATACAAACTACTATATATAAGGTAGATAACTAATAAGAACCTGCTGTATAACACACAGAACTCAGTACTTTGTAATGGTCTATATGGGAAAAGAATCTTTAAAAAAAGCATAGTGGATATATTTATATGTATGAATGATTCACTTTGCTGTACACCTGAAACTAACACAGTATTGTAAATAAACTATACTCCAATAAAAATGTTTAAGAAATTGACAAGAAAAAAAATAATAACTTGGATCTGCTTTAAATGATAAATATTCTTCTGGAAAAAGATTAATGTAATTTACTGAAGGGGTTGTGGTTATGGAATACATTTTAGCTTTTAGTTTTGAATTCTTATTTGAATAACCTGAGTTTCTGGTTGTAAATTTCTTTAGTATTTTTTTTTTTATGGCCCCCAGGGAGCCTTTTACTTGGCTACTGTGTTTCAAAAGAAGAGAAATATGAGATGAGGATTTGATGAGTAGTTATATGCAGGTCAGGAAGCAACAGGTAGAACTGGACATGGAACAACAGACTGGTTCCAAATAGGAAAAGGAGTACGTCAAGGCTGTACATTGTCACCCTGTTTATTTAACTTCTATGCAGAGTACATCATGAGAAACGCTGGACTGAAAGAAGCACAAGCTGGAATCAAGATTGCCAGGAGAGATATCAATAACCTCAGATATGCAGATGACACCACCCTTATGGCAGAAAGTGAAGAGGAACTCAAAAGCCTCTTGATGAAAGTAAAAGTAGAGAGTGAAAAAGTTGGCTTAAAGCTCAACATTCAGAAAATGAAGATCATGGCATCTGGTCCCATCACTTCATGGCAAATAGATGGGGAAACAGTGGAAACAGTGTCAGACTTTATTTTTTTGGGCTCCCAAATCACTACAGATGGTGATTGCAGCCATAAAATTAAAAGATGCTTACTCCTTGGAAGGAAAGTTATGATCAACCTAGATAGCATATTGAAAAGCAGAGACATTACTTGGCCAACAAAGGTCCGTCTAGTCAAGGCTATGGTTTTTCCAGTGGTCGTGTATGGATGTGAGAGTTGGACTGTGAAGAAAGCTGAGTGCCGAAGAATTGATGCTTTTGAACTGTGGTGTTGGAGAGGACTCTTGAGAGTCCCTTGGACTGCAAGGAGATCCAACCAGTCCATTCTAAAGGAGATCAGCCCTGGGTGTTGTTTGGAAGGAATGATGCTAAAGCTGAAACTGCAGTACTTTGGCCACCTCATGAGAAGAGTTGACTCATAGGAAAAGACTCTGATGCTGGGAGGGATTGGAGGCAGGAGGAGAAGGGGACGACAGAGGATGAGATGGCTAGATGGCATCACCAACTCAATGGACGTGAGTTTGAGTGAACTCCGGGAGCTGGTGATGGACAGGAAGGCCTGACGTGCTGCAATTCATGGGGTCGCAAAGAGTCGGACACAACTGAGCGACTGAACTGAACTGAACTAAGGACTTCCCTGGTGGCTCAGACGGTAAAGCATCTGTCTACAATGCGGGAGACCTGGGTTTGATCCCTGGGTCTGGAAGATCCCCTGGAGAAGGAAAGGGCAATCTACTCCAGTACTATTGCCTGGAAAATCCCACGAACAGAGAAGCCTGGTAGGCTACAGTCCATGGGGTCGAAAAGAGTTGGACACAACTGAGCTACTTCACTAAGTATTTCTAAGGGTATCATTTCAGCCTCTTATTGTTATTAAGAATGTAGGTAACCTGAAGAATATATGTATATATAGCTGTTTCTGTAGAGGAATAGTGTTGGTTGGCTTCCTGACTTTGAGATACTGAAATGCTGGTCTTAGTAGTATGTTCCCTAAGTAAGATGGGCAGGGAAGGGAAGTGATCCAACTAAAGATAACTGACCTTTTCTATAGAACAGTATATTTCAAACTTTTTTGATCTAACCCAGAATAAGAAATAGATTATTTTTGCATAACACAGTAGATACATACACATACGTATTTATAAAACTGAAACAAAAGTTAAATGAAATAACTTAATTTTTTTTACTACTTATGATATACTCTGATGTTTCTAGTTCTGTTCTCTTCCATTAAAACAGTGTTGACCACACCCCCTGAATTGATTTCAGGAGTCAAGGGTTACAGTCCTGACTAATGGGTTACAACCAGCCGTGTGGAAACTCTCTGATAAAAGTATCTGGTGACTAAAATCTATTCACACTGGCCAGCTAAATAAGCAGAATCACAGCCAAGTGGGAATGCTTGGTATGGGAAGGACATGAGTAACGGTTACTGATTACTTGTTATGTGTGCAGCATTAGTACATATTTTATATTCACTACGATGTTAGAGCGTCGTCAGTCTTCCTATTTTATGTGGAGAAGCAGGCTCAGAGAGGCAAGTATCTTGCTTAAGGTCATGTAAACAGCAAAGGTCAGAACTCAGATTTGGAGTTGGTCTGCCTAACTCCACAACCCAAGTATTTGCATCATGTTACTGTGACTCCCAGGTAAGCAAGACTACAATAGACGTGCTAAACTTAGAAGGGAATTAGTGACATTTAGGTGTCTTCAAAATTTTATAGTGGAAAATAACAATAAAAAGCCCCATTAAATGTGAGTTGAGACAGACATAAACATTGACAAACAGTTAAATAGTGATAGATTATATTTGCTTTCCAGGGAGCTTAAGTTCTTCATGCCTCTGCTCATCCAAGAGGTGGAGGTAATATCCTTAAGGCTGAGATACGGGATTTTCTTGTTGGTAAGGTAAATGAAATGTTCAAAGGCTTTACTATTGCACCAGAGCAGATAATAAGGCAATTAGAACTGTTAAATTGATAAAACACCAGACTGGGATGAATTATATCATGAATTGCAAAGAAACAAGAAATTTTATGGCAATTTTTGAGACCTAAGGATGAAAGATATATCAGTAAAGTGAAGAGAAATTGATAGTTAAACTTAAAGTGCTATGTTTATTGACCTGAAAACCCAACTAAGCATTTTAGGGTCAGTTTCAGAATATTATTTATCAGCTTTGTAAATAGAAAAGATTATCAGTCTGTGCTGATAGTTTGATTTCCTCTATTAATAAAGTGAATTTAAGATGTGTTTCTTTCTTTCCATTTTTGCACTGTAACACACCCTGGGGATCATCTAGTCCAGCCCCCTCATTTTACAGATGTTGAACCTGCAATCCAGAGAAATTAAGCGGCTTACCCAAGATCACATCACAAAGTAGTCAAGGCTTGGAACTAAAACCCAGGTCACCTGACATCCCGTTGGCTTATTAACATGTTTGACCTGAGTAGGAGTGTTGGCAAATTACTTCTTATGTAAGCTAATTTGTAAAATACTCTGTTTTCTTTAAAATCTTCATCGCATAAATAATCCCACTGCTAACAAATAGTGCACTTTTTGCCAAAGAAAGCTGGAAAACAGTTACTGGAGATGGCTAGCCTTTCGCGGAAGAAATGACATTTGAGGTAGGTAGATCTTGAGTGAGTGGTCGAGATGAGGAGGCGAGGATTGGAAGCGGGGGTCATGTCCCCTTAGCAAAAGAAATAGAAATGTGCACGTCTCATTTAGGAAGTGGATAGAGCATACTTGGGGCACTTTATGGACATTATGATAGTTGTGTAAGAAGCAGGGAGTGTATAATGAGAAATACTGCTGGGGTGGGGTGTTCTTAATGTCCTTTTGAGAAATTTGGAATACTATAGACATTGTTTCTATTTATTGAGTTATCTGAGTAAAGCAAAGGATTTCTAGTAACCGTTTGAAGGCTGTGTTGTCCAGATAAAGAGAACAGTTGATTACTAGTATTTTTTTTTTCCTCCCCAGGTAGATTTTTAACTTCAGACTGACTTGGTCTGTGTTGGGTGATGTTCAGTTGAGTGCTACATACCAGTAGTTGCACAATCCGTGTTTATTTAAAATGGATGAGTTTCTGCTTTGGGAATTTCTTTTAAGTGGCGGTAATTCTGTTTTTTGTTGTTTGTTTATAATGTAAACCAGAATGTATGTAAAGTGTGCACCAAATAATGAAGAATGAACAACAATCACAGGGGTATGTGAAGCACAAATTAAGCCAGATAAACTTGAATGCTCTTATTGTGTTACCTTTTTAATAGATTAGAATTACAAAGTTCATATTCAGTAGGTGGGAAGCTAATATCTAATTTTCACTAGAATGGTTAATATTATTTTAAGAAAATGAAAATAAATTCTAGTTAGTTGTCAACATGGGCTAAAAAATTAGCAGTTGGATCACACCAAAAGTAATGATGGCATCACATTGAGTTGGTGGTGTTCTGTGTGGCGCCATAGGTGTTACATGAAATACAGTTAGATTTAAATCATATTATTTATCTGAAAGAAAGCATGCAAGAAAATCCACAAAGATGCAAAATCTGGATGGTAATTAGCACAGAGCTGAGAAGAACTAGAGTGATGGGGCATACCTAGGTAAATGTAATGAAATTTCCTTTGAAAAATTAATTCCCTCGATAGGAAAATGGAGCAAATTAAATACAGTAAGAATGTTTTGTTTCTAATTTGGCGTTTGCCAATGAGTGAAAGTCGAGACTCTCAGTTAAGAGAGTCTTTCCATGTTGTGATTCTTTGTATCTAGGATATCAGTAAAAAAAAATCTCTTCATAATATGTAAAATCAATATATATAATTCCATAGGATATAGACACCCATTTGTTTATGGAGGAAATATTTATGATTGATAGAGAGTCTGTAACAGGAAACTTGTAATCAGTCTTTGTGGAGAAGCTATATGTGTAGGAAATGTTTTCAGCAATGTCCCAAATCACTAATTGAGATGTGTTCATTTTTTACTTTAAAGAGAAAAGGTTATAATAGGTTTCCCCATCTATCAGTATTGCCCACACTGAATATTAAATTAATGAGACTCTAACCAAGAAATTACCTCTGAAGCCTTCTAGAAATTTCTCCATCTGAAAAATAAAAATAAAAATGTTAGCTGCCTTTCACTTTACCAGTAAACTAAAATACTCTTTTGTGAAAAAGTGCTTTCTTATCCACATAAATCTTAAAGCCATAAGGATAAGATTGATATACCTGCCTATATACACATTATGAAATAAAATGTCTCTAGGGGAATGGAACAAAAAAGGAGATAAAAGGAAGAAAAATCAAATAAAGTAGACAAACAAATGACATACTGACCCAAGTATTTACCAACTACATGACAGATAAGGGATAAGATCTAGAATTCTTATGAATTAATAAGAGAGAGGAACCCTCCATCATAAAAGAATATAAAGGAAATTTCTATACAAAGAAAGGATTAGATGACATATGAACTATAATAATAACACTGTGAACTATATATGGTTGTAAGTATTTAATAGGTATTAACCCAGTTAACAGAGAAGGCAATGGCACCCCACTCCAGTACTCTTGCCTGGAAAATCCCATGGACGGAGGAGCCTGGTAGGCTGCAGTCCATGGGGTCACTAAGAGTCAGGCACGACTGAGTGACTTCACTTTCACTTTTCACTTACATGCATTGGAGAAGGAAATGGCAACCCACTCTAGTGTTCTTGCCTGGAGAATCCCAGGGATGGGGGAGCCTGGTGGGCTGCCGTCTATGGGGTCGCACAGAGTCGGACACGACTGAAGCGACTTAGCAGCAGACTTAGCAGCAGCAACCCAGTTAATTCTCCCAGCTGCTAATGTTGTCCTTGCTTTACCATTGAGAAAACTGAAGCACCAAGAATTTAAGTAACTTGAACCAGTGGAACCAGCAAGTTCAGAAAGTCAGACTGTATCCTTTAATAACTCTTTAACTAATCACAAAATACAAATAAGCACAGCTGTGATATCATTCCCTGGTGTCTGAGTGGTAAAGAATCTGCCTGCAGAACAGGAGATGTGGATTTGATCCCTGGGTTGGGAAGATCCCCTGGAGAAGAAAATGGCAACCCATTCCAGTATTCTTGCCTTGGAAATCCTGTGGACAGAGGAACCTGGGAAATCCTATAGACAGAGGACTGGTGGTCTACAGTCTGTGGGTCGAAAAAGAGTCAAAAATGACTTAACGACTAAAAACAACAAAAATGATATTATTGGTCACCTGTACTATTGGCATAAATGAAAATACCAAGTGTGGGTGAGAGAAATGGACTTGCTTCTCACTGTTGATACAAATGTCAATTGGTACAATCTTTGTGGAGGACAGTTTGGCAATGCATATCACTAAGTAAAATGTGCATACTACCCTTAGACTTAGAAGCCATGCTGAGATTTTCCCTTAAATGCAGACAAGGGTATTAGATGTATGTACGATTATGTTCATCGGAGTTCATCAAGGCTGTATATTGTCACCCTGCTTATTTAACTTACATGCAGAGTACATCATGAGAAACGCTGGGCTGGAAGAAGCACAAGCTGGAATCAAGATTGCTGGGGAAATATCAATAACCTCAGATATGCAGATGACACCACCCTTATGGCAGAAAGTGAAGAGGAACTCAAAAGCCTCTTGATGAAAGTGAAAGAGGAGAGTGAAAAAGTTGGCTTAAAACTCAACATTCAGAAAATGAAGATCATGGCATCTGGTCCCATCACTTCATGGAAAATAGATGGGGAAACAGTGGAAACAGTGTCAGACTTTTTTGGGCTCCAGAATCACTGCAGATGGTGACTGCAGCCATGAAATTAAAAGATGCTTACTCCTTGGAAGGAAAGTTATGACCAACCTAGATAGCATATTGAAAAACAGAGACATTATTACTTTGCCAACAAAGGTCCATCTAGTCAAGGCTATGGTTTTTCCAGTGGTCATGTATGGATGTGAAAGGTGGACTGTGAAGAAAGCTGAGCGCCGAAGAATTGATGCTTTTGAACTGTGGTGTTGGAGAAGACTCTTGAGTGTCCCATGGACTGCAAGGAGATCCAACCAGTCCATTCTAAAGGAGATCAGCCCTGGGTGTTCTTTGGAAGGAATGATGCTAAAGCTGAAACTCCAGTACTTTGGCCACCTCATGTGAAGAGTTGACTCATTGGAAAAGACTCTGATGCTGGGAGGGATTGGAGGCAGGAGGAGAAAGGGACGACAGAGGATGAGATGGCTGGATGGCATCACTGACTCGATGGACGTGAGTTTGAGTGAACTCCGGGAGTTGGTGACGGACAGGGAGGCCTGGCGTGCTGCAATTCATGGGGTCGCAGAGAGTTGGACACGACTGAGCGACTGAGCTGAACTGAACGGAAGTATTTTTTAATAATATTTTAAAATCCCTGTAGAAGGAAATGGCAACCCACTCCAGTATTCTTGCCTGGAGAATTCCGTGGACAGAGGAGGCTGGCAGGCTACTGTCCATGTGTCACAACATTTGGGCTTCCCCTGTGGCATTAGTGGTGAAGAATCTGCCTGACAATATAGGAGATACAAGAGATGGGGGTTGGATCCCTGGGTTGGGACGATCCCCTGGAGAAGGAAATGGCAACCCACTCCAGTATTCTTGCCTAAAGAAAATCCTGTGGACAGAGGAACCTGGTGTGCTGTAGTCCATGGAGCCAGAGTTAGGTACGACTGATTAACTGAGCGCACATAATTATGTTCATCTCAGTATTTATGATGCTGTTTTATAGTTGGAAGTAATTTAAATTCTCACTGATATTGCTTAAAATCTTCTGCATGCAATCAGTGAAACACTATACATACAGTTATTAAAAAATACCTGATATAGGGATGTATGCATTGACATGAAGGACTTTCACAAACTATTGAATGAGACTAAATGAGGTCACTGTGAGAGAAGGTATCGATAGTTGGCACACTGTAAGCATATGGTAACTATTGAATGGATGGATGGATAGGAGAATACGGTATAGTGGAAAGAGTATAACACTTGAAACTTGAAGGCTTCTGTCCTTGTTCCCTATTGGTAACAACAGATCACTTGAATTTAAGCTTTTTAAAACATTGATGTTCCATAAATGTTTCTTTTAAAAGAAGCAATTCAGCTTGCGTTAACATCTGTATTCATTTTTAAGGGCTGCCAATACAAAATTACTGCAACCTGGGTGACAACACAGCTAAAACTTAGTCTCACATTTCGGAAGGCTAGAAGTCTGAAACCAAGGTGTCAGCAGTCATGCTCTTCCCTTCATTCTTCCACGTCCCTTCTGGTTTATGATTGCCAGCAATCCCTGGCACTCCTTGGCTTTTGGTAGTACTCCTCTGGTCTCTGCTTCTGTCTTCACAAGGCCTTCTTCCTGTGTATCTAACGACACCGAGTCATTGGACTTAGGGCCCACCCCAATCAATTGTGTCTACAAAGACCTTATTTCCAAATGAGATCACATTCTGAGGTTCTGGGGCAGACATGAATTTTAGGCAACACTGTTCAACTCCATACAACATCTCAACTGAATGCAGCCTCAAGGATGGAGTCTTACTGAATAGTCAAACTTTCAAGTTTTACTTTAAAAAAAAAACACCAAAGAATTATCTAAATTTAACCATTCTAAAACATTATAAAATACTTTATATACCAGTATTAATACTTAGTATTATATTAAAATATTACCTAAGAAACTAAAAATAAGATTTAACCTCAGGATAAAATAAAAGCAGTATTTAATAGGTCATAATAAAGATACACAAAGATGTTGGAGAGAATGGTTTCTAGTCTTGTAAGATTAGACTATTAATTGATTGACTGGATTGTCTTCTCCACAAAGAGTATGTTAATAGGAAGGAGGCTTGATCAACAAAAGTGCAGAATAGAAAATCACAGAGTAAATGTTGGTTTTGTTCACCTAAGTCTTGTCCAGGAGATGGGGGTTTTCAGAGTATACTTTTACTGTCTGTAAGACCACTCTGTTTTTACTTTTTAACAGTGGAAATTTTTTTCCCTCGAAAAGAGATCTTAAATAGATTTCAAGCACATGAAACAGCAAAAAACAAAGAGCTTCTGAGATACCTCCTTAGAATGCTAATGCTCCAAGAAAAGGCTGAAAAGTACTTAAGCTATGAAATAATTTTGTTTTTCTAATTCTCCTTTTTTTGGTACCATACTTACCAATGAATTTTCTGGTAAGGCTATGGCTTTACATATAGGTCTGCCTATCATAAGAGAGTGGGCTTGCCTTTCAGAATAGACTTTTTTCTAGTGCTAATAACAATTATGCTTCTCACTGGATGTTAATAAATTGGCATTCTAGCATTGTAAGTCAGCCTCAATAATCAGTGTTGTTCTGCATCTCCCCCGCCTTTTTAATTTGACCGCACTAAGTCTGTGGCCCACAGGCTTCTCTGGAGCACGGGCTTCTCTTCTGGAGCATGGGCTCTAGAGGGTTCAACTCAGTAGTTGTGGCTCATGGACTTAGTTGCTGGGACCTTAGTTCCCTGACCAGGGACCAAACTGGTGTCCCCTTGTATGGAAGACAGGTTCTTAACTGCTGGACCACCAGGAAAGTCCCAGTGTTGTTCTACCCTTAAGACATGATTCCAGTCTTGGTGGGCTGATGAAATTAAATTTGAGCCTAAGAACCAGAACTTTAGCTGTGATTAATGGACCAAGGAAGGAAAAGTATTTTACTAAGGCCTTTCAATCCTAAAGGAAATCAGTCCTGAATATTCATTGGAAGGACTGATGCTGAAGCTGAAACTCCGATACTTTGGCTACCTCATTGAAAAAGACCCTGATGCTGGGAAAGATTGAAGGCAGAAGGAGAAGGGGGATGACAGAGGATGAGATAGTTGGATGGCATCACCGACCCCATGGACATGAGTTTGAGTAAGCTCCGGGAGTTGGTGATGGACAGGGAGGCCTGGCGTGCTGCAGTCCATGGGGTCGCAGGGAGTCGGACATGACTGAGTGACTGAACTGACTGAACTGAAGGCCCTTCAAGTAGACTACCTCCTGACCTTTCCAGTGGAACATAAGCATACATGTTGTCAGGTCCATGAGTATTAGTTTTTTTCTCATTTGAATTTCTATTAGAAGTTTGTTTTTAAACAGAGCATATCATTTAACCTTTTTTTTTTTCCTTTTTACCCTTCCTGATCCTGCTGCTTATTTAACCTTTTTTAATATTCACATTTATTGCTGTCCTTTATGATAAATAAAGATAAGACCCCTTTAGGGGATTATCAAGTTGTTGAGGCTTTTATATTCTCCTTGAAGTGTTCCTGACTGCCTTGCTTTATATGGTTCTTTCTCTTCCCTGTTGAGGTTTTCATCATTGCTTTTTCTGTCAGCATGCCTGTCTATGGCACTAATTTTCCCCTTCATTATTGATTACCTTAAAACATAAGAAACCAAAATTGTATGTAAATTTATAAGAAATCAGATTTATAGAAACATACTTAAAGAGTAACTGTTCTGAATGAGGACATGAAGATCTCTCCTATAAATCATATGTATAAACCTTAGTGTAAATTTGGCTCTCCTGAGGCCCTTTTCTTGCCTTTTTTCTTAATAAGAAAAAAACTGAAATCTCTAGGTAAAGGTGCATACTACCTACATTTCTGGGGGTAGATATGCTTGCAGTTTCAAAATGCATTATTCTTATAAAAATATACATAATCTCTTTCTTTTGTCCATATTGTCTTCAGTATTTGTATTGGAAACATGGTTTTGGTAGAAACATAACTTTTACTAAACAGATATCTCTTTCTCTGAGGAGGACTGTTAGGGTATGAACTCTTAAAAGTAGGTTATAAGCCTTAAAGTTCCTGGCTCAGTAATTTTTCTTCCACATTTTTCTCCAAAATCTTAAAACTAGAAGCTTTACCTGATTAACTGTACTTTACCTTAGCTTTACTCATGTTATCAGCATGAGTATAGTATATTATCTTTTCTACTAATGTTTTTAAAAATTATTTTCATTTTTGTATATTTTGGACTTACAAGTTTCACAGTCAAGTAACCTGTTTTTTATTTCTTTTGCCTTTTTCATTATTATGAAATCACATACTGTCATTTAAGTACATCTATTTGGGTGAGTTAGACATGAAGTTTGTGTTTGGACTGGATTGGCTGTATTTATAACTTCAAAATTGTTTTTTGTTTTTTTTTTTTTAGAAAGTGTGAATTTTTTTTTCATGTTTTACCTTTTCATGTTTCCTATTCTGGGGAAAGGGCCAAAGTTTTTGGAGTTATAAAATTTCCCTATAGGGAATTCCCTGGAAGTCCAGTGGTTAGGACTCCCTACTTTCACTGGCCAAGGGCCCAGAGTTCCATCCCTGGTCAGGAAACCAGGATCCCACAAGCTGTGTGGTGTGGCCAAAAAAAATTTTTTTCTTGTAAATGTCAATTAGAAGTAAGAAATGATTTTATTCCTTAAGATGGATTTAGGTTGATAACTACCACATTTACCTGAATTGCTTTTCTCTGTATACTTTTTTATAATGTTGTGATCATTTCCCATAATTCTTTAAAAAGAAGACAGTATAGCTGTTAAAACATGGTATTTCCAAAAACAAAATAAATGCTTAAAAATATATTCTTGACTTAATGAACCATTTTATATATTTTAAATACTCATGAGGAATTATGATTGTGTTATAACATAAATGTTATAACAGGATTACACAGCTGTACCAACTCAATTATTACTTTTATTTTTATTAATTTCACTCTTCTAAAACTACTAGCACAGTAGCATCCTCTTTAATAATTAGTGCAATTAAAAAAAATCTACAGTGTTTGAACTTAATCATTAAACCACCAATTTATCCTTATTTTTTTTTAAATGATACATTTCTCTATAGGTGTGCATGCATGTGATTGTGATATCAGTTGCCAACCCACTGTGTTCAAGAACTCTGGACTGGTAATTAAGCAACTTGGATTTTATTTCCAGCTTTGATACTAATTCACTAGATGCTTAAAAGGGTTCATCAAGCATCATTCATTCTAATGTAAAAGTTTGCTCTTATTTTTCTTCAATCATAAGAGTTGTTAATTTCAGAGACATGTGCCACTAGAAATACATAAGTAAGGCTTAAAATGAAAGCAGATTATTTGAATTTAAAACCATAAAATGTTCAACATCTAAGCTAAATATTCTTGAAGTACGATAACCCGGGCACA